>NC_141822.1:12812182-12844682 GCF_982586985.1 Callionymus lyra
GCATGTGGAAGTGCTCAGAGTGGAGGAACATCTGGATGACCAGTAACCTCCAATCCAAACACTGACGCTGGATTTGAGGACATGCATGTGAAGACCAGAGCAACAGGGATACACACAGGAACACACACACACCAGAGGATACACACTGTCGTACACACACACACACACCAGAGGATACACACAGTCGTACACACACACACACACACCAGATGATACACGCTGTAGTACACACACACACACACACACCAGATGATACACACTGTAGTACACACACACACACACCAGATGATACACGCTGTAGTACACACACACACCAGATGATACACGCTGTAGTACACACACACACACACACCAGATGATACACACTGTAGTACACACACACACACACACCAGATGATACACACTGTAGTACACACACACACCACGTTGTCTGCAGGTTGCTGAGAGAAAAGCATATTTTAGGTCCTGTCAACCACACACACACACACACCCTCACACACACACAAACACACCCACACACGCATGCATGCACACACACACATGCACACACATACAAACATGCACATCCACATGCACACACGTACACTCACATAAACACACACAAACATGCACATGTACACACACACAAACATGCACATGTACACACACACAAACATGCACATGCACATGTACACACACGCTCACACACATGTACACACACAAACATGCACTTGCACCTGTAAAAAATATGCACGCACACAGGTACACACACAAACATCCACATGCACATATACACACACATGCTCACGCACATGTACACACACAAACATCCACATGCACGTGTACACACACATGCTCACGCACATGTACACACACAAACATCCACATGCACGTGTACACACACATGCTCACGCACATGTACACACACAAACATCCACATGCACATGTACACAAACATCCACATGTACACACACAAACATCCACATGCACGTGTACACACACATGCTCACGCACATGTACACACACAAACATCCACATGCACATGTACACAAACATGCACATGTACACACACAAACATGCACATGTACACACAAACATGCACATGTACACACAAACATGCACATGTACACACACAAATATTCACTTGCACGCACACCTTTACACACACAAACATCCACATGCACATGTACACACACAAACATGCACATGTACACACACAAACATCCACATGCACATGTACACACACAAATATGCACTTGCACTTGTACACACACAAACATGCACGCACACCTTTACACACACAAACATCCACGTGCACATGTTCACACACAAACATGCACATGTACACACACAAACATCCACATGCACATGTACACACACAAATATGCACTTGCACTTGTACACACACAAACATGCACGCACACCTTTACACACACAAACATCCACGTGCACATGTTCACACACAAACATGCACATGTACACACACAAACATGCACATATATGCACACACACACCCACATGCATGCATGCATGAACGCACACACATGTACACAGGCATGCTCACCACACACACATACGTACAAGCAACTACTCACTTGCTTGATCCTCCTGAGGGATCAATAAAGTTTTACCTTACCTTACCTTACTGCCACACAATTTTCAAATTGGTTGAAAATTGTTATCATAGCCTGAAAGTCAACATTGATTGACAGAATAAAACAAAGTGTTTAAAAAAAGATTATAAAGATCAACAGCTTCACATAAAAAACATAAAAGTGAGGCAGAAGGATCAGGATAAAAACGAGGATATATATGTTTGCACTTCAAAGGAAAAAAGACAAAATGTTGTTGGTTTTTTTTTGTGAAACTATTGAAGAAGAAAAATGTTTTTATTTTTCAAACTATTAAAACTAATTAATAGTGAGTATAACTCGCCTTTTTTTAGACGAACATCAGGCACTAAAATAAACAAAAACAAAAGTGATCTAGTTTCTGAGACTTTGGCTCTAGATCTGCCCGGTGACCTCTGAGGAATACAAAGAACTAAAAATCTGATCCTTCACAAACCGTGACCTTCTGTTTTCGTCCTGTTTTCTGCGTCAACACACAACGATGATGTCAACAACGTGATCCTCTGCAGGACATGCTTGTTGTGGAGGGTTGTGAGTCTGTTCGCTCCATCGAACAACAACACAAAGAGCACACATCCTGCTGAATGGTGACCAGATGGGGACCAAAAAAAGAAAATGTGTGCATGTGTGCATGTGTGCATGTGTGCATGTGTGCGCCACAAGTCGAGGTACAGTCGCCACGAGTGTGTGTTTGAAGGAGTGGAGCTTTGAAGGGAAAATTCAAATGGGAGACACACAATCTAACATCATGTGTGTGTGTGTGTGTGTGTGTGGGTGGGGGGGGGGGTCATTCCTCAGCTGATGTCAGGTGTTGAGGTAGGTGGCGGGGGGAGGTGGGGTTGGGGGGTGAAAAGTTGTACCAAATCAACACACCTGATCTCAGCATGTGCACATACAGTCGCGCTCAGATGTCCACTTTGAGAGTTCAAATAACAAACGTCTATAAAACGTGGCTGTAAAGTCGTGCCAGCCTCGGCCCAGAGGAGCTTGTTTGCTATGTTGCGCCTGGTTGCAGCTTTTAAAGTTCAGTTTTTACCTTTTCAGAAAGACAAGATTAAAGAAGTCAATCAAAGAGTCAATCATGCAAAAATTATTTTATATATAAAGTGTGTTTTATCAACTATTCACAGCATTTGTTCATTATTGTGTTGCAACTACACTCCTGGCCACTAGATGGCAGCAAAAAGTAAGTAAGTAATTTTTAGTTATATAGCGCTTTTCCAGACCAGGGTCACAAAGCGCTTAAACAATCACAAGAATATTCAATAAAGTATATACTTTAAAGGGGATGAAATGGATTGCAGTGACTGAGGACGAGAGGATACAGTCGACTCAAGCAGATTTGAAAGCTGATGTTTGGACGTATTTTGGTTTCAAAACAAATGAAAGCAGTTACGACTTCGTCAAGAGTCATGTGGTCGTAAATTCTGCAACACCAGAGTCAAGTACTTGACAATACTACACATATATCCTGATACTAAAGTATCACTATATATTGTATCGTTGCCCCTGTATCGTGATACGTATCGACAGATTCTTGCCACACAAAAACACATACATATATGATTCAAATATTTATATATTTGTAAGTAACCAAGATGCATCTATTCAGAAGTTAAAAATATAAAGGATGGAAATCAACACAAACATTGGGAACCTCTTTGTAGTCTTGATCTGATGAAGCTTCATGAAGCATCGTCTTCATGTGTCAGATCCACTAAGTGAGACATGTCTGTTTATGTCTTTGAAAAACTTATACATGAAAACGCACCTTCTTTGTTTGCTTTGTTTCATCAGTACTTACTACTATTTATTAAAATGTCATGCATTTGAAGTTCTCTAGTTAAAAAAATCAAATGTAAAAACACAAACTGCTGAAGGGACACGAGCGAGTGTTGAACAATAGACTGTTGGAGCTTCTCTCGACTCAACAACTGATCTATATTTGGAGTTGAACGGTTTAAAAAAAACCTGCCAGGATGGATCTCAGATCAGGGGAAACGAATCAGTTCAAGTCTGGATCAAAAAGGACTAACAGCGCCTCCTAAAGGTGGCTTTACGTTTAACACAAATCAATATATAAAAACAAATATTTTTAGTATAAGTTTTAACTTATCATCCACTCTCACATTTATATATAATATCATCCCACGATACATATATTTAGCTCTGAACCCAGAGCAGGAAGAATCTAACCTCCTCCCCCTCTACAAAAAAAAAAGAAAGAGAAAGAACAACCTCTCTCTGGCCGTTTCCTTAAATGAATTCCTCTGGCAACTTTACATTTTTTTTTGAACCAGCGTTGCCTCTGCTGCTTTTTTGGCTGCTGGCCCCATCTGTCGGCCAGCTGCTGGATGTGTGTGTGCGCGCGCGAGTGTGCGTGCGCGTGTGTGCATAGGTTAAAGGGAAACACACACACACACACACACACACACACAGGAAGGGATTAAACACTATTGGATGAGAATGTTTGCAGGTTTATGAATATGCATGGAGCAGTAAAGAGGTTTAAAATGATAGAGGGGGGGGAGGCGGGGGAGGAGAGGGGGGAGTTGGAACCAGAGAAAGTCAACAGTAAAGAAAAGACAAAGAAGAAAGAAGGGAAAAAGGGACAAATTAAACAAGTGTATGAGTGTTTTTTTTTTTTATATACGTGGACGTAAGAAAGCAGAAATACTCAACTTTGGGGGGGAAAGAAAGCCTGAGTAAAGGAATGAGGGGGTGTTGGTTCCAGACAAGGTGGACCTTTGGGCAATGCATCAGTGCTGAAAACAGATGGTTTGTGGGTATTTTTAATAGACACCAGGAAGAACCAGCACGGTGGGCCGCAGACATCCATCACACACGAGTTCCACGCAATTTGATGAAGTACATTCAAATATGAAAATAAATATATATTATAAAATGACCTTTAACCTTTTTTTGTACAGCTGACCAGTTGAATGTCAGGATTATATTCACAGGCCGACGCTCGGATGGAAAACACAATAGCGTGACCTGCAAAAAAATAAAATTGAGTGCATGAAATCAAATTGTTTGTGTATTTGCATCGATGTATATTTGACTGTATGCCAATGATGGTGTTTTGTATGTGTGTTTCTAAATATGTTGTGGGTTTTTTTTCAGAAAAAAACACCTTGATTAGTCATCAATAGAAGAGATTATTTATTGTTTTACTTACTTTCTTTGCGGCCCAGGAAGAAATGTATCACAGACCGGTCTGAGGTCGGGGATCACTGCTCTAAGGGAACCAATTAGAGAGCAGCCTCAGGTCACATGCTTGTATGACGTCTCTGGTCCTCCGTAGATTTCAATTGGATCACTATTAGCACTAGGGTGTGTAGAGAAGTGTATTTACCTTATTTAACTTCAAATTACATTGATTATTACTGTCTGGAAGGTGTTTTGAAAAAAAAGGAAATCTGTGTTCTATGAAATAACATTAGTCTGTGACTCTTGACACGTCAAGACACTCGTTTCAGTATAAGTGCATTTTTTAAAAGTAGACTCGAAACACTTTCTCTATATGAGACCATCTTGTTGTAGACAAACTAGTCCAGGGCTTCTGCTGATTCAGCATTATGTGAAGATGTTTTTTACTGTTTTATCTGTTTGTAACATGATATTGCAAACATTAAACTGGTTTGTATCTTAAAAATAAAACATTATTAATCATTTCTACTTTATTTTCTACGCCGGAAATTTGGTATCATCTTCCTCCAATGTTTATTAAGAGGAACAGGAAGAACTGGTCTTTACTAAAGATGTAGTTCAAGCTGAGAGGATAAGAACTAACACCATTCAGTGAACCCGAAGTTCGGTTTCGTTCAGTTTACAATTGCTATGAACAGACTTGACCATAAGATGTCGTCACTTCTTTTGCAGATGATGTGATGCTGTTGGTTCTCTGAGACCTGGAAGATTATCTGCAGAAAGTGAAGTGGCTGGAATGATTAACAGTTTCTCCAGAACCAAGGAAGGTTACCTGGATCGTCTTTATTGTCTGTGGTGGCGTAGAAAGAGCTGAGCTAAAAGCTGAAGCTCTTGATTGACCAGAACATTTATGTCTCTTCTATGATCTTCTATGAGCCGGAATGGTATCTGGAGATAAGCAGCTCAGTCGTTTGGATGGCTCCTTGATACACCTTCAGGAAGAGTTCTAGGCATGTACCACCGGGAGGAGAACTTGGGGCAGACCCACGACACATTGAAGAGACTTTGTCTTGTGCCTGTCCTGGGAATGTCCCAGTATCTCCCGCAAGGAAGGGGTTTCTGGGCGAAAGGAAATGAAGATTCCTTGTTTCTGTTCATCATCTCAAGCTCGTCAGTGCATCAGTTTTCTTGATTTCCAACCACAAATCCATCTGTTTCTTCAAATGACCTTGATCATGATCTTTATAAACTCTGCTACCATTACTCGCCACTTAACTCTCAACTTTTACTGCATCATTTTAAACTTCTGGAGTTAAAATCTTGTTCACTCAAATCTCTTCATAGATCAAACTTTACAGCTGAATGGTTTCTGATCCTGAACGTGTCAATAAAGGTGGTGTCATGTGACACATCTTGTTTTTTATTCATATAAACTTTCAAACATTGTTAAAACGATCGTTCTTTATATTTGCACTTTGTCATCCCTCGACCTTTGTTCTTTTTTTCATGAAACTATCGTATGCTGAAAACTGGAAACCCAATTTCCTGAAGGAGATTTCCAGAGGGATTATTAAAGTCTATTTAATCTAATCTAATCTAATCTAATGTAAAACATACCTGTAACATATTTCTTTATAAAATAGTTTTAGTTATTCAGGAGTCATTTGTGTAATTTACTTTCTAAGAAAAAAAAGAAGTCAAATTGTGTCCATTAAACGCATATTTTGTGCATCTATTTTTTTTTTACGTGCTGATACTAGTAGATTTCTGGATACCAGCTGTCTTCTTCTACTCTGCCAGGACTAACTGCCCCCTGGTGTGGTGGAAGAAGTACTGCACAAATACTGTATCATTATTTGCAAGATGTTTGGCTCCTCAAAAAAAAAAAATTACTGCACGTGGCCCTCAGGTAGTCACATTGAATAGCCTTTAGCTAGGACAAGGGTGTCACTGGGTCAGGTGCAAACACAAATGCTAGCGTCACTCTTCATCCAACGCAGAAGCTGCTAAAGGCTAAAAGACAGCCAAAAAAAAAAGAAAGATCAGGCGTAGTTTATACAAACATCAATCATTGTGAGAGCAAGAAGAGCTCTGGAGGACCCCTGTGGCACCTGAGAGAGACCCAGGACGACTCAAGTGTCTTTATAAAACCAAACACGTAACAGATATAGATCATTCCTTTGAGCTTCAAGTCAAGAGGGAACTATCACCGATTCTGTTCAAAAAGTTTATGGACAAAATTCATAGACGTCGCCCCGGGCGATGAGGAGGACCGGTTTCGGGGGTCTTACGATTGGGTCGCTGCGTTTTGCAGATGACATGTACCTGCTGGTTTTTACAAGACCACGACCTGGAGCTCTCACTGGAACACCTCTATATCTGAGTCCATGGTTCTCAGTTGGAATAAGGCGGGGGAGTCTTCTCTAGGTTGAGGTGTAGATACTTCGAGCAAGAAATCCGCAAGTGTGGAATGATTTGATAATAGCTCAGATGGTAGAGTCTGTTGTCTGAGAGGTTGTGGGTTCAATTCCAGTTCTGGATGAGATCGTAGCTAGTGTCCCGGAGCAAGACACTTTATAAATACTGATTGATCCTGATGGTTGAGCTGGCGGGCTGCGTCGCAGCCTACTCCCATCACTATGTGATTGTATGTGTGAATGGGTAAATGCGTAACTTAGTTTAAGTAAGAGCCATCTACCATTTTACCATTTGGTGTTAGGCGATATGCAGACGATGCACCGGTGTGTGTTGGTAACGAGAGAGCTGAGCCAAAAGGCAAATACAGGTCGATCTATACACGTAGAGAAAGTGTTGTTCAAAAACAAGCGAGTATTGTGATGAAATACTGCGTCACATCACGCTGTACAATACTGTAAGTGACCTGACTACCTGATACTCGACAGACACGTGGAGTGAACATGGATCCAGTCCTCGCAGCATCCTTCAGCTTCCGAAGATGAATCCAGTGACTTCGAGAACTCTGGATATCCAAACACACATTTGCGAGCCAGTAAATCATCCGCCACACCAAGTCCCGGTTACAACACCCTCCATTCGAGTGACTTATACAAACACTCGAGACGAGGGAGAGCATAATTAAGTTTGTTACCAGAGCGGATGTTGTGCCAGAGTCGGTGATTAAAAGTATCCTTCTGCTCCCCGCATCCCTCAGTCCCAGCACGACACCTAAATATCAGCTTTCAGGTTTGGGTTTATTGGTGCTTTATGGCCTCAGACCTGCTGTCACACACATTAAACATCGTCGCTTCACGCATCACACGCATGGACGCACATCGCCAGACCAGAGGGAGGCGAGGGAAGGCGCTCTCTCTCCCCGGCGTGGCTGTCACTCCGCGCCATCATCCACCTTTACTGCCCTCGCCAGACACACACCGGCGCGCCGAGGCCGCTAATGACGAGCGCGTGGAACGGAACGTACGTTTCGTAGCCTACATTCATCTTCTCGCCGCTCCGACCACCGTCTCCTGGGGCCCCGGGCCACAGCTGCAATTAGGACGAGGCTTGTCGGCGCACCCCGGACAGATCGCCATTCCACCACAGGACCTACATACTCACCGGGGGCCCGCTGGGAGATGATGCAACACCCGCACGTAAAAGGTCCACCGTGACCACGAACCACTGCCCCACTTTAGAGTCACGAGCGCAGCTACTGATGTGTATCAGCTGAACATTGAAGCATTGAATATCACATTTTAAGCTTTTATTTTTTTTGCTAATTCTTTAGGCATTACATTTTTTTTTTAAATAATTGATTTTTCTTTTTTTTTAATTCATTGCTTTTTAAATTAAATATAAAAATGTTGATATAATAGAGCTGAAAGTTCAACCACCGTGCTTGTATGGTATTGTCTAGTAGCACTATGACAACAATTTTATATTGAATTTAAAGGTCTATCAATAGAAAACTATTGAATTTATAAGATTTATTTTTTAAAGATTGGAATTACAATGTCAAACTCTATGTGTAAAAAAAATGTAATTCATTTTGAAATTTTTATTTTTTTCTATACAGTTATCCAAAATAAATAAATAAATTCAACCTTTAAAAACACAAAATGATGAATTCAATTAAATAATAAAAACAAATTCAACCTTTCAATGTAAAACATTAATATATAAATATTATTATATTCATATTGAATAATTGAACTTCATATTTTTAGCTTTTAATTTTTTAAGCATTTTGATTAATTGCCTTTTAAATTACATTTTTAAATATTTGTATAATAGCGCCACCATGAAGAGCTGAAATTTCAACCAAGTAGCTCGGTACTGGTGTTGTCTAGTAGCACTATAATGACACAACAATTTTATATTGAATTTAAAGGTCTATCAATAGAAAACTATTGAATTTATAAGATTTATTTTTTAAAGATTGGAATTACAATATCAAACTCTATGTGTAAAAAAAATGGAATTAATTTTGAAATTATATATTTTTTCTATACTGTTATTCAAAAGACAGAAATAAATTCAACCTTTAAAAACATAAATTGATTAATTCAATTGAGTTATACAAACAACTTCAACCTTTCAATGTAGAACATAAATAAATAAATATTATTTTATTCATAATTAGAATAATTCAATTTCATATTTTTACCTTTTTTAAATTAAATTATTTATTTATTTGTTGGTTTTTTTTAATTGTTTTTTTTTTATTGAATCCTTTTTCAACTTCATTGCCAATGTTCAACCAAGGAGCTCGGTGCTCTTTTGGTATTGTCTAGTGACAATTTTA
Organism: Callionymus lyra; assembly: GCF_982586985.1. Taxonomy (NCBI): domain Eukaryota; kingdom Metazoa; phylum Chordata; class Actinopteri; order Syngnathiformes; family Callionymidae; genus Callionymus; species Callionymus lyra. Next base: position 12,821,708 of record NC_141822.1, read on the forward strand.
CATTGAATTAAAAAGTCTATGATTAAGAAAATATTGAATTTAGAATATTTCTTTTTTAAATATCGGAATTAGAAAATCAAACTCTATGTGTAAAAATGTTTTCATTTATTTTATTTTATTAAATTAAATTAAATCATAAAAACAAATTCAACCTCCAATGTAAAACATTAATATATAAATATTTATAATAATTTTTATAATTTTACTTCATATTTTTAGCTTTTTCTAAGCATTTTATTCGTTGCCTTTTAAATTATTTTTTTTAATATTTGTATAATAGTGCCACCAAGAAGAGCTGAAAGTTCAACCAAGGAGCTCGGTGCTCATGCGCTGACAATTTTATATTGAATTTAAAAGTCTATGAATAATAAAATATTGAATTAAGAAGATTTCTTTTTTAATTATTGTAATTACAATATCAAACTTTATGTGTAAAAAAAATGTCGTTCATTTTGAAATTATATTTTTTTCTATTCAATTATTCAAAAGACAAAAATAAATTCAACCTTTAAAAACACAAATTGATGAATTCAATTAAATAATACAAACAACCTTTCAATGTAAAACATAAATATAAAGATATTATCATAATAATAACATTGAATGCTTAAAAAAAACACGTCTAAAAAAAAAATCAAAAGTTTAAAATAATTTAACCATTTAATATTCTGATGGCGCTGAAATACTTCCATACACAGTGACTCAATGTGGAGTTAATACATGAAATATTCAAATAAAAAAACTTTATTAGCAGCAACTCTTTAATAGGACTGTGTTCCTTCCAATTTATGTCCACTGCTGCTTCCAGGAACGTCAGCCATATTGGAACTTTATACGTCCATAAGTTTATTGAAGACCATCTGCGTGGATGGACTTCCCTCATATGTGTGAATTACTATTATTACTGCGCTTTTTTTTTTTCTTCCTCCAGATTTGTTACATATACTCGCTGAGTAAATGGAAACCGTCTGTCTTCAAATATGTTGGGTTACTTTTGGTTTATAGTCAGTCTGCTCTCAGGAAATGATTGTTAGTCAAAGTCATGTTCTGTAGAGTGATGGAAATATCTGTGCATGTGTGTGTGTGTGTGTGTGTGTGTGTGTGTGTCAGGAATGTACACATGGAGAAAACACTGCCAGCCATTCAACAGGTGTAGGGTTGTGGTGGAAACGACGGGGGCGTCTGTGAGAGAATGTTAATTTCCTGCCCCCTGTTTTTTTGGACAAAAATTGCCTGTTGAGTGCCAGATAGCTGATGTCAAGCAATTGGCTCGCACACTTATTCTCTCCAACACACTCTTTAACTCCATCCACTTACTTTCATCCACTCCTCGCTCGCCTTTTTCACAAATTGTTGTGAAAAAACCTTCAATCTTTCATGAGCTTGAAGTGTTTTTTTTGTTTTGGTTGTGTTCCAGGTCCATTAACACTCACCTTCGCTGCTCTGTAGTTGTAGCTTTTATGCATTTTATTAAAAGATATTTAAAAAATGTTCATATCGTTTCCTTTTTTGTCCTTCGATCAAAAATATTTGTTTGCACTTTTGTTCCTGCAGGCGTGATGTCATTTCTGTCATCCTGTCGGAATCTTCTTTTTGAAACAGTTTTAAAGAGAATGAAAGAACTGAGCCTGAGCCGATTCAATGCAGTTTTCTTCATGAAATTGGATAAAATAAATATAAATATATATAGAAAAGGGCAAAAATATAAGTAAGTAAGTAATTTGTATTTATATAGCGCTTTTCCAGACCAGGGTCACAAAGCACTTAAACAATCAAAACAATACTTAAAGGTCAAGATAACACTGAGAACAACACAGAATATATATATATATATATATATCGTTGTTCATTTATTTCCTCCACTTTGAGTTCTTCTGAAAAGTGCTCCCGTGTTTTAAATGTTGTGTTGAGCTATTTAAAAATAATGATATTTTCCATGTTTGCATGAGGTTCATCTTTGTGTAGAGTTTTGAGTGACTGTATCCAAAACTTTCTGATGATGTCATAGCCTCGTGTCTCTCTTCTCCAAGGTCGTCACTTCACAACAATGACCGCAGTGAAAGGTGTTAGTTTGAACAAAAGTCGACGCTCTTTAGCTTCTATCCCATTATAATGGGCAGCAAATGTTTTTGTGTTCTTGTGTTTTTAGTTTTCTTTAAATATAATTCATTTTGATTGACGTCACGTGTGGCGACGACTTCAGAGATGCTGAAGATGTGAAGATCTCTCTTAGTTGGAGGGAAAAGTTTTAATGCTTACAGTTTCAACTCACAAAATGAAAGCAAAGTTTTGTTGACAAACTTAACAAACACAAAGGCTGACAAAATACATTTAAAAGTGTTTCCTTTTAAAATAAGATTTGTGTAAAAACACTATTATTTTTGTTCTGTTTAAGTGAGTCGATCTATCTCTGCGTTTGTCAGACTAGTTTCATAGTCAAGTGGAAGATTATGATAATAGTAACAAGGTGTGTGCGTCTATGTGTGTGTGTGTGTGTGTGTATGTGTGTGTCTAACTCCATGAATTATAATGAAATGAATAGTTAAATATGAAAATATGACAAGTCGGTGTCTTTGACGTTCGTTCACGTTGACAAGAGACATCTGCTGTGGCCTATAGAGAGACGGAGCAGTGTGTTTGTGTGTGTGTGTGTGTTTGTGTGTTAGCATGCGTGTGTGTGTTAGCGTGCATGTGTGTGTGCGCGTACCAAAAAACAACAACAACACAGTGGTTGCACTACAAGCGTTTTATAGTTTGCGCTACAGTTTTTCATAAAAGTGTGTTCGTGTGGCTCGGCTCGAGTGGAGTTTGTGTGTCGGTGGATGAAAGGATGAAGTCTCTGGAGAACAAAACGAGTGAGAGCAGACGGCAGGAGGATGGAGGACGACACGGCCGGAGTCGAACAACGACTTTTTTCCACGAACAACAACAACAACACAAAAGTATCGTGAAAGAAAACAGGAGAACGAAACATGCACAAGAATTAATTTTCTTTTTTGTCTAAAAATCTCAATATGAAGCATAAGAGAGGATAATGTTAGATTTTTTCAAGGGTGTGTGTGTACGTCTGTAGGTGTGTGCGCATTAAAACGGTCAAAACAGGAGTCCGTTCTGGTCGCTCCAACACGCCGTCACTTCCGGTTCTTATACTTCGCTTTGTGGATAGAAATGGTCAATGCAGAATGTCACGGGTCGTTTATTCGCCACTTCAAGTCAAACAAAATACAAGCTTTACGATCGATCGGACGCACTTTCTTCCGGCAACTCTACAGTTCAATAGCCCGGGAGAAACGGTCTCGAGCTGTAGAAACATCGCGATATTTAAGGCAAATTTCCCGCCCCGGGGGTCGTCTCTTGTGGGGCAAATGGCTCTTTCAAGTTGTCTGTGTCTCAATCACCCACAGAGCGAACTTCCTAACTTGCCCTCTTGCAATCTATGATTCAAATGTTCTCGGGTGGGGGCCTTCGTCTTCCAGCCCCCCCCTCCTGGATGTATCCCGCTTCGTTCTTTGATCCACGACCCAAGGTGTGAAAAGGCAGACAAACAGACGTTTTTTAAATAACCGGTGTCATGTCTCTACGTCTGTTCCAAGCTTGTCTTGAAAACAGTGTAAATCAGTCTGAGTGAAATGTTGATTGTGAATGTGTATTCAAACGTTTAAGCTCTTAGATGAAGCTAGTCATTAATACGTTATATTTTGATGATCTTTTAGCCTTAATTTAAGTATGGCGTATACGTATAGTGTATAATAATTTTTAATCTAACAGCGTGTGTGTGTGTAGGTGTGTGCGTGTGTGTGTGTGTGTGTGTGTTTGTGTGAGTTTGTAAACAGACTTCTACTTGTCAAGTAATAGATATAAAATTACATTTATTTGTTTGTTCAGTGGGCTTACTTTGCTTTTCCTTAAGGTACTCTGATTTCTTCCCATATCACAATAACATTGTCTATGGTTGTCTGTCGATATGATCCTTTCCAGGGTGTCCGTGTAATAAGCCTAGATTCTAAATCTTTATGCTGCCAGTATTGTTAATACGTGTACTTGTATACACCATATAATAGAATAAATAATACACATTACAATTTCCTCAAATAGATTAAATAAAATAATAGTAATATTGTAATAAAATATTGGTAATAATAATAGTGGACTAAGATCAGGTTTGAGTTTTTATTTTAAAACATTTGATTTCAGTTTAAAATTTTCAGCTTCAAGATTCACGGCCTTGGTTTGGATCAAACCGTTTCTCCTTCTCATCCCGACTGTGAGAAAACTTTCGCTCTCGTTTACTCCGGCAAACGATCCACGGCGTTCCTCCTGATGAGCGAAGATGTAGACGGATCTGCTCGCCTCCTCTCATTGGCGGAGATAGCATGTTAGTACGCGGTGACCGGCCTGTGATGGATGATGATTGGCCGGCCGGATCAGGGTCTGCCGTGTATTTCCATACATCATCCGACTCCCTCTCTCTCGCTCTCCTCCCCGACGATCTGCACCTGCGCCTCTTTTGCTTTCCCCCCGAAAATACCTGTGATTAATGTCCGGCCCCCGAGAGAGGAGCCGAGCCGGAGGAGCCTCGTATTAATTAAACCAGGACCTGGACTCACGAGAGCGAGGAGGAGATGATGAAACAAACAAATTCTCGGGGAGGCTGATGGTGGAATCATGTTGTTGAAGCCGCTGGAATCAGAATGTTTTTTTTTTTGTTGGAGAATAATGTCTCGATGCATCGAAGCACTTTTGTCGTCTCAACAAAATACTTATTCCAGATGCCGGGTCTCTATTGTACGAGCGTGGTGGTGTCTCGTTGAAAAATAAAATCTTCTTAGTCTCTCCAGCATGTCCTGGGTCTCCCTCGTGGTCTTCCAGCAAGAAGACATCCTGGTCACATGTGTAAGACACCTCGAGTGACGCAACACAGAGAGGTAAGTAAGTAATAGTTATTTGTAAAGAGCCTTTCTAGAACAATACACAGTTAAAATATATACTTTAAAAGATCAAGACACATAAGACACACAGGAGTCCCAGAAAATCAGGAAAATTCTGCAGGAGTCAGTAGATCATCAAACACAGAGGGAGAGGAAGATCGTTCCAAAGCTTAGGAGCAACAGACCTCAGAGCCCGAGCTGGGGTGTAAGTCTGGATCAGATCACTGATGGAAGGTTTGACCATGAATAGATCTGAAAGTAAAAACCAGAATTTTAAAATTGATCCTGAAAGAAACTGGCAGCCTGTGAAGAGTTTTAAGGATCGGAGAAATGTGAGTTCTTCTACTAGAGCGGGTCAGCAGTTCTACCCCGAATTAAAAGTTGTTATATCATTTTGTACCTGCGTCTTGTTCCTGCGATCACTACCTACCACTGGTGACCATAGGCCAGGGTAGGGACGTAGATCGACAGGTTTACAAGAGAGTCCTTTGGCTTGACTCTTTTATTCACCACCACAGATGGAGGCGGTGTTGGCTCTGTTCTACTGGAACTCTTGGGACAGGATCTCACCCCCATCCTGGAGAGGGAACCTCAGCTTATTCTTGCTGAGAATCATGGATCAGGTGGTTCAGATGGTTCTGACCCGCCATGATAATGAAAGAAAGGGAGAATACGCTCTTGTCCAATGGGGTGGAGCCCGAGAGAAAGGCACAGATCACTTGGAATCTCTGACTCGTCACAACCAGAAATGGTCATACCCATCTCAAGAATACTGGTTAGGGACGCATACTGTGTATCGTGGTGGGTCGTGGTGGGTCGTGGTGACCTTTTGCACCACCCTCATAGGCACCACATAGTTCCTCGAATCCACCATTAGGTCATAGCACAAATCTAAACCTTAACCTTTAGATACAACATGTTGATTCATCTTTTGTGGATTTGCATCTTGAGAAAGTTGATCTAAACCTTTCAATGTCTACTTTTAAAGACACTTCGTGTCTGTTCAACTTGGTGATGGTGAAGCTTCATGAAGCATCGTCCTAAATTTCAGAACTCACTAGAGGGAACTGTCAGCTGTATAGTCCATGGTTTTCATTAAAACCTCAAATTGTTTTTCAAGCCAAGAGCGCCACCTACCTGCTGTGGAGAATGCTTCACGAAGCTTCATCTGTCCATCACTGTGTCATTATGACATAATAAGCACAAGATAAAAATGTCCTCCCTTTGTTTGTTTTTCTTTAACAGGTTAAAACAAAAATATTCTGTCGAATACAATAAGAGAATATATTTTAAGATGATAAATACTTCTTCACTCATTCAAGCAAAGGTAAAACAAAAAGGATAGAATTGGGTCAAGGACTGATTCTGTCATTGAAACTTTCTAAGAGGCCGTTTCGTTTCCACCCCTGCAATTGTTAACGTTAATCCTGATAATTCATCATCTTATTCAAGCATAATCTGGAGTGAAACCAGAAGGGGAAGCGTCGAGGAAGAAGCGGAAAAAAAGTGTCCCTTGTGTGTTTGGAAGTTTACACCTAGCAGCCACAGACCCCAGCAAACACATTTATTCTTCATATTTAAAAATGCAAATAGATGCAATTACAGCCGCCTTGTTTATCAGCAGCTATTACCAGCATTTTGGCGTCGCCGAGCTGAAGAGCAGTCATATTTCAAAGCGTTCGCCGACGGCCGCTCACTACCGCAGATAACGAGAAGCCCTCCCTCCCGCCTCCCCCTATTGATGTAATTACAAAACTATTTTCTCCCAAACAACCTCGCTTCCGTGACCTGCCGCAGACGCTCGCGCGCTCAGACGCACATATCGCCTTCCGGCTCGACTAAAAATAACCTCTTTCTTAGAGACGCACGTCCTTAACGCTGCGTTATTAGAGAATGAGACGTTTGCTCTCTTTATTATGGAGCTTTTTTTGAGCTGATATAATGTTTATTTCTGAGCAAAGTGGATCATTTTCACGCATTTCTGTTGACAAAACCATCAGGAATCTTGATTGACAGGGATCTATTAAATGATTTCACGCAAAAATAAGATTATAAACTGTAATGTGGAAGGTATAGTGTACAAAAACACAGCTTCATTTGTTCTGTTAACCCTTCAACATTATTAGGTGATGACTTTACATGATCGAACTCAAGTAAAACACCTACTAGTGGTTGATTTTAGAAAAAAACTATCTATGCTCAGTATAGTTTGTGTTCCTTAATTTGTCCCAAATACAAGAGTTACGCAATTGATTGTATTTATTTATTGTTTTTTAATACTTGCTAATGGCAAGTTTTTTTAGAAAGTCAAAGATCACCAAAAAAATGATAAGATGACTGAGCTGTCAATCATTACCTTTGCCATTTGGCTATTTTTATTGACAGAAGAATTTGCCTCCAACCAAGACCTCAATTTGCTTATAACCTATACCTACCTACTATAAGTGTTTACTTGCTGAGATAGGCTTTAATAAGCCCATCTAGATGTTCTCCCGTGAAATGTACAACTTTTAATGCAACATATCGATAAGTAAGTTGATCAGTCTTTCCTGTGAATGAACCATGAGTTAGACGTTTGCAAATAAATCCACTCGGGATGAAGATTCGGGGAGAATCTGAAGAAAGGAATTTGAAATAAAAAATCTTAAAGTGTTTTCCAAGATCACCTGCCCACTTGTAAGTGTAAAAAAATGCAACATAAGTGTTTAAAATTAATTTAAATAAAGGCTAAAAAAAAAGATCTTACACGTCACTTTAGGGAAATAACTTAAATCAAAATAAAGGACACAAAAGCGGGAAGAAGGAAAGGAGAGAAGGCCAAGGAAACAGTTAGCAAGTTAGCTAGCTTAGCTAAAGGTGCTAGCTCAGAGCTGCCAAGAGTCTTTCTCACACCAAACGCCACACTTTTTCTCACACTTTGCTGTCTTATCTGCAGTTAATACAAAACTCTGCAGCTAGAATTCTGACCTGCTCTAGTAGAAGAACTCACATTACCTTGAACCTTAAATCTCTTCACTGGCCAGTTTCTTTCAGCATAAACTTTAAAATTCTGGTTCTTACTGTCAGATCTATTCATGGTCAGACCTTCCATCAGTAGATCCTGATCCAGACTTACACCCCAGCTCGGGCTCTGAGGTCTGTGGAGCAGAATCTACTGATGGTTCCTGAACACGCTTCAGGACACGGTTCAGGACCAGAGGAGAGACAGTGGAAATCCTTCCAGGCTGTTGCTCCTAAGCTTTGATGGATCTATTGACTCCTTCAAGAAACATCTTAAGACCTTGTTGAAACTCTTTAAGGAAGCTCTTTTAATCGGGGAAATGTGAGTTCTTCTACTAGAGCAGGTCAGAATTCTCACTGCAGTGTTTTGAATTAACTGTAGCCGAGACAGCTCCTTCTTGTTAAGATGTCAAGACACTATTTCAGTCAAGTTCACTAAAAAAAAATAAAAGTAGAGAAAGTAATTAAAACATTTCTCTCTATATGAGATAATCCAGCCCAGGATTCCTGCTGATTCAGCATTATTGCAAAAATGTATTTTTATGTACTTAGCTTATTTGCAGGTCATTTTATTTTTGTTGTTTTTTTTATCTGTAGTCTGGTCCGTACTAATCAAGCTAACTAAGAAAAGGTTGGTAACCACCGACGTACATTCACCGCAGGTTCGACGCTGTCGCTCTGAAGTGACGATAAACGTCAACCTCTCAACATCCACAGAGATTTACGTGACGCATCAATTGCACTGTCGTGACATCATCTCCACACGTCAACGTAAAGACGCGAGCGTTCATCTGCCACCTGCACCGTCTGCCGTCACCATGCTAACATGCGTACATCTGGACACACCTGCGCACGTGCATGCGTGCACACACACACACACACACAGATGCAGGTCGTCCTCCCGCTGCGGAGGCGGCGTCTGCAGATGTGTGTGTTGAATGCACAGGATGCAATGACATAGATGAGTGGTCGTCATGGCATTGTGGCGACAGATGCGGTGGAGACTCGGGTCTAGGCTTCGTTCCAGACCCCTCGACACACACTCACAGACAGCCACTCTTCATTTATCATTAATTGTTTTTTAATTCCGTTTGGCAGCCGCCGGCGTGGGCCCCGGAGCCACCGCCGCGACGCTCAGGCGGGCGCCGGCAGACGACGGGAAAAAAGTTTTGTCCTCGCAGATTATTGGATGTTGATTTTTTTTCTAATTCTTGTGATAAGAGAAAGAGTTTTAGAAGTAAGGGTCCAGGTCACCTGACCACCAGGAGTGACCATCAAGTACTGACTACCATGGTTTTTTTGGTGTGTCCAGTTGTAAGTAAAAGGATATCGAAGGAGACGTCCTGAGGGATCAATAAAGTTTTACCTTACCTTAACTTACCTTATTATAGCAAAGAAAGCATGTAGAGTGTGACTACAGTATTATAGATTTGTGGGTGGTCTGTGCTCTACTTCCTCCTCGCTCACCATCAGACTGAATGTGAATGTAGACACATTAGGAGAAGAGTGAAAAGATGATGTATTCTATTCTATAGATCTATGATCTTTGATTTATGTTCTTCATATTTGCACTTCGTCATCCTTTGCGCTTTGTTCTGTATTTGCACTTTGTTCTCGTTTTGATGAAACTATTGTCTGCAGTGAACTGGAAACACAATCTCCGAAGAAGATCTCAAGAGGGATTAATAAAGTCTATCCATCCATCCATCCATCCATCCATCCATCCATCCATCCATCCATCCATCCATCCATCCATCCATCCATCCATCCATCCATCCATCCATCCATCCATCCATCATCCATCCATCCATCCATCCATCCATCCATCCATCCATCCATCCATCCATCCATCCATCCATCCATCCATCCATCCATCCATCCATCCATCCATCCATCCATCCATCCATCATCCATCCATCCATCCATCCATCATCCATCATCCATCCATCCATCATCCATCATCCATCATCCATCATCCATCCATCCATCATCCATCCATCCATCCATCCATCCATCCATCCATCCATCCATCCATCCATCCATCCATCCATCCATCCATCCATCCATCCATCCATCCATCCACCCATCCATCCATCCATCATTTTATAAATTGATTACAAATATATGACAAACCTTAAAGCAATTAAATACATAAAATAAATAATTCAAAAAAAAAAAAATGTAAAGAAGGCTAACATTTCCAAATATTTTCTATGGTTTGGTTTATGATTAGGGTAAGAGTTAGCGTTAACGTAAGGATTAGGGTTAGAGTTAAAGAAAGGTTAAAGCGGGTTAAAAATAAATATTATTCAATTTGTCAGAGTTAAAGGAAGGATATGGATTAGGGTTAAATTTAGGATAAGAGTTAGGGTGACAGGTAAGGGTTTCTTTTTTTAAATTAAGAAAATACATTTAGAATAAAAATGAATTAAATACATAAATTACATAAATACATAAACAATTAGGGTTGTGGTTAGTGTTACGATAAGGGTCTTGGGCTCAGATCTTTGGCCAGGTTTCTTCACTATTTCAGGACAATAACGTCCTTTTTGCACTTGTTACCTTAAAGGTGAAGGGACACCCTGGAAAGGACATCAAAGTGAGCACATATAAAAGTGGTTTCATTCTTTAATAACAATTTAGGAACGAGGCACATTTGGAACGGAACAAAAAAAAAACCTTCCATGACACATTTAAATAAACAACTTTTCCAAATCAATTTGACGCGATTAATCTAATGTCCCGCTTGTTTTTCTAGGACAGAAGGAACGCCGACATACTTCCGTCACGAACGGCTCCAAACAAAATCATCATTAATTCATCCCAAATATTCCCCTTGACCCTCTAATCGCCGCTGACATCATAATCAACAAATAACAAGTCAATCCTTTAATTCCTGCCGCCATGATTCCAGATTTTCATCCCCGTGTTAAGTCTCTTTGATTTAATTTCATTAGTGTAAATTAGTGAAAGTGGATCCACGGACCAGAGAGAGACTTGACCTATGACCCTTCTCATTTGCAGAGTGACAGATTACAGATTGACCTTATTAAAGGTTTAATGCCACGCACACACACACGCACACACACACACACACACTGGGAAAAGGTCTGCAGAGAGACAGGAACACGTGGACGTCAGGAAAGAGAAGCTCTTGGATTCTTGCCTGTTGCCTAAAAAAGTCTCACTTTGTCCCAAATATTGAGCGGTTGCCGTGACGCCAGACATTCTTTGTTCTCCTTTCCTGTCTCAAGATTCTCCTGGGAGAGGATCGGACTCTGACCACAGCCTCAACATCTTGAACGGTCATCATTGTGCTGCTGCGCTGGAGTCAGTTGTGCGACGCTGAAGGTGTAAAGAGCAGACTCTGAGATCGAGAACACAGACTCTGGATCAGTCTTTAGTATTTAACCTGGTTTTAACTCTTTTTTTTTAGACATGATTTTAAAATCTCTGGAGGAGACTTTGTTTCTTACAAATAAAGAAATTTCATTGTTACTTTTAGTCGACCTGACGTCACTCTAGGGGACTTTATTCCAGGTTTAATTGATTTTAAGATTTATTGTTTTTGAGAAACTGTATCATTGTTAAAACAACAAAGTCAACTTAAACTTCAACACTTTCTGTTAGGTGTCAAGACATCTGGTTCCTCACAAGCTCTCTTTCCATCCATCCATCCATCCATCCATCCATCCATCCATCCATCCATCCATCCATAAATTTTTCCATCTATCATCCATCCATCTATCATCCATCAATTTATTCTTCCATCCATCCATCCATCCATCCATCCATCCATCCATCCATCCATCCATCCATCCATCCATCCATCCATCCATCCATCCATTCATCCATCCATCCATCCATCCATCCATCCATCCATCCATCCATCCATCCATCCATCCATCCATCCATCAATCTTTCCATCTATCATCTATCCATCTATCATCCACCATCTATCCATCCATCCATCAATTTATCCATCCTTCCATCCATCCATATATTTATCCATCTGTCCATCTATCATCCACCATCTATGAATCTATCCATCCATCCATCATCCACCATCTATGAATCTATCCATCCATCCATCCATCATCCACCATCTATCCATCCATCCACCCATCCACCTATCCATCAATTTATCCATCCATCCATCCATTCATCCATCAATTTATCCATCCATCCATCAATTTATCCATCCATCCACCATCTATCGATCCATTCATCCATCCATCCACCATCTATCCATCCATTCATCCATCTATCCATCCATCCATCCATCCAGCCATGGACCAACTTTAAATGTGACTCTGGAGGCGACGATGGCATCAAACTCCTGATTGAAGTTTGAAGATAAACTAATTGACTTCGACTCGAATGAAACATGATGGAGAGAAAGAGAGAGAGAGAGAGAAGAGAGAGAGAGAGAGAGAGAGAGAGAGAGAGAGAGAGAGGGAGGAAAGAGACTGGATGATGGAGTTGTGCATCACTGTGGTGTCGAGGAAGTGAAACACTGTTGGACTCACACTCACATCCATGCAAATAGGAAACTCGTCCCAAAGTGTTTCGTCGCCATTAGACGCAGAAATATGTTGAAGACGATGCAGGTGAAAACCATTTAGCCGAGTGAGGCGAGCAGCAGCTGTGATTGGCAGATCTAATGACAGTATTCAGACGGACGAGAGGAAGAGACTGTTTGGACGGATGCCAGCGACTCCTCTCTTCCCTCACTCCTCTCTCCTTCTTTGTGTTTTTGTGTTTATCTGCCATGTCGTTGCTTACTCACCTTTACTCACCTCCTGTTTCTCTGTTTGCTCAATTTAGCCCTTTTCTCATTTACTGCAAGCTGTCGCCGCGTCATTGTTGTTCTGGGCTTTTTTGTTGGTTTGAGTCAGAGACTGTGTAGCTTTCTGCTGCCCCTAGTGGACGATTGAAGAACATAATGTTTCACTGACTAAATGAACATGACGAACCTGAATGATTGATTTTTACGATTGTATTCTTCTCATATTGGGAAAATTCAAGTTGTTACAGCAGTTCACAAACAAAATAACTATTAAAACAAATTAAAATAAATTAAAAAATGATGATTATAACAAGATAAAAGCTATAAAATACGAATAGCAAAATAAAATACAAAAACTAATAATAAGTCAAATATTAATCAACCAGCAGTAAATGGGATGGAATAAGAAATAGGGAAAAATAAAATAAATCATGTCAGCATTTGAAAATGGTTTGATTAAATAAGCTCAGTGCTTGAAAAATATATACTTAAAAAGAGTTAAGATCAGCAGGAGGTTTAAAGAGAGAATATTAAGTTTATTTTATTGAGCCACATTTTTTCTCAGCGTTTATCACATTTAAAATAAAACAACTTCCTGATGAGGCTTCACGAAGCATCATTTTCAGAGACCACTAGATTATGGGTGAGCCAAGAGCGCCACCTTCTGGACAGTAAAAACGATGCTTCGTGAAGCTTCATTATCAACACTATCAATGCAGGTTTATTTCATTATTCTTCTGAAAAACAGAATATATATATTATCTTTATATCATTATATATTATGAGTTTAGAGGACATTTGCGCTTTGTTCTTTTATTTGCACTTTGTTCTTGTTTTTATGAAACTATCGTCTGTATCCATCCATCCAGTCAAGAAGAATCACACGAGAACATTTTATCGTTTTATCATTTATCGATATTTCATCAGACAAATAACCAATAAATCAAATATAAATCACAAGTTATTATTAATATTAATATTATTATATATTCATATTATTATTTAGGATTTAAACGTGATTGACTAATAAAAAATACTGAAGACTTCAAGAGAAGAATTAAAACAAAGAATCATGAGTAATGTAGAGTTTGGTTGATCCTTCATTAACCATCTCAAATACGCCGGACAAACGTGTCCAAATACCATTTGATAATCACTAAATTAACTTGTCAGAAAACTCCTCGACAGAAATAAAGTATCAATTAGATTCGCCTGAAAGTACACATTAAATAAACAACACATCGTAGCTGTTTTGAAATAAACAACATCAAAGTTTGAAAACAATGATGTGATTAATGCTGCTGTGTTCAGCTAAACACACTCACACACACACACACACACACACACACACACACACACACACACAGTACCTGCTGACGTCTACATTTCCATCGTGGAATTTATGCTAAATATGCATATCTTAATTGCTTTATCCTAAATAATTAGCTGGTGTGTTTTTCTTTCCCACTCGTCCAGCCAGAAGCTGAACAAACAGTGACTCGCTGCAGGGGGCAGTGCAGCCCCTCCCGCTGCCACTTCCACAAAATTAATCCACTCCCCTGTTTGCTTCTCTTTTTTTTTATCAGTTTTGCTACTTAGTTACACAAGCTGTGAGCCAGAGGCAGGTCTGAGGGAACGATCCCCCCTTTTTCTCCCCCTCTCTCCCTCTTTACTCCACTAAAGAAGAAGGAGAGGAATGTTTTGAAATATGAGGGAAGTCTCGGTCAAAACCCACCACGTCTGAGTCAAGGTCTCCACAGCAGAGGACATGAAGTCATCGCATGAAAGCTTCAAACCGTCGCTAATAAAATAAAGCTTTCATTCAATATTCATATTAAATGAGCAGCTGATTGGTTTGCAATTATGAAATAAAAAGGCTTTATTTTTATTTAGAACGTATTTTTACTTTGTTTTTAGACTTAATTTTAACTTCCATTTGTAATTTTGCAAGTATCCCCTCTCCCACAAAACATATACTCGATTGTATTTGTATTTTAACGCATCTCAAAGTGCAACTGAGTACAAAGAATATAATGGCATTGAAAGACAGTACAAAAAAACAAAAAAGTATAAAGAATTTGTTGTATTCGTCTTAAAAAAAGCAAATTAAAGAAGAATTGTCTAATTTAAAATGTACATGTTTTTCCAAGGATTTTTTTGTGATTTCTATCAAGTGAATTTCATCAATTTTCTGATTGAAAATTACCTTTTTAAAGGCGTTCCTTGCCTTAAAAAAGGTAACACAACGAGACACACACAGACAATTAAGAGTTTAACATTAACTCCTGTATGTTTTTGTACGTGTGGGAGGAATACTGGAGTACCCGGAGTAAAGCCGGAGTAAACACTGGAAGAAAATAAAAAAAAAACACGTTGACCTGATAGAGAACTTGTGGAAATTGTCCAAAGGCATGAGTGTGTGTGTGAATGGTTGTCTGTCTTTGTGTGCCCTGCAACAGACTGGCGTCCTGTCCAGAGTGTCCCCTGCCTCTCGCCCTATGACACTGGGATAGACTCCAGTCTCCCCACGACCCCCTTTAGGGATAAAGCGGTAGAAAACTTCTATTCTATTCTATTCTATTGTATTTTTTAGAATAAATTCTTGTTAAGTCTGCAACATTTCCTAATGAAACACATTATATTTTGTTTATACGAAGACAAACACTTTAGGATGTTGGAAGTGATGTCATCGTTTATGTCTAATTGTTTGGACGGACTCTAGTTTCCAAGTAAATAGCATCTTCGCTAACAAACAAATTATCTTATTGAAGGTTTAACCCACGTCTCGAGCAGAGACTGGAGAAGAAAAAAATATAATATAAATGAAGAGTCAAACATCTGTGAAATAAACAGGAAACACGTGAACAAAACAAACAACAAATCAGGAACTTAAAGTGAAACAAAACAAGAAATCCCCAAAAATAAAGAGAGAGGTAGAAACACTGGCAAAAAAGAAGCAAACAAACGACTCGAACGGTCCAAACAAATCCAAGAGAAGAACGAGACCAGAGGAGAAACAGACACGTGGAAAGATCCTGACACTGATCTGGAAGCAGGTAAAGTGCTCGTGGGATTTCTTGATCAGTTCCAGCCGCGCGGCATTCGTCAAGTTCATGGTGAGACAGGAACAGGAAGTGATACAACAAAGTGAAACCAAAATAAAAGCGAAACTGAATATAAAAATAAAGCCTTGGCATTGAAATGACTTAAATTACATTTTAAGAATTCTTTAACATGTATTTAAGATTTTATGTTGGTAACAAATATCTCATATTATTATTTATTTGAAATTATATACAGATTGATGCACAATCACAAAAGCAGAACCAACGCACAGCAGATGAATGTTCGACTTCAACAAAGTTCATGTAGCAACACAGGAAAGCGTCAATTCAATAACAATTTATAAACTTTCTTTCTTCATGGCTGAATGTGGTACGAGGCAACGTGTACGAGTAAAAATGACCATCTGTCTCCACGACAGTGTGGCCTTGTGTGTCCATGAGCCCCAAACACAAACAATTCTATTAAAAATAGCATATAATTGAATCACCAAACCAACTTTAGTACGACTACAGTGTCGTAATAAGTTGTTGTAGCTCAATAATAATGTTTTAGGGTTGCTAGTCCAGTGCAGGGGTCCCTGACCTTTTCGTCACTGGTTAAATGACGGCATTATATCAACTGAACGACCTTCAGATAAAAAATAAATAGGATTATAGAAGTTTTTCTTTCACTTATTTTCACTAGTTTACCAGTTTATACATTGAATAAACTTCATTTAAACAAGTGCTATGACATGTCAAGATTCTGATGCTAATGTTAGTGAACTAGTGAAAATAACCTTTTCGTTTTTCAAAACAAAACTACTTTTAGACAGTAATCATCAATAGAATATAAATCAAGTTAATACTTTAACAAATGCCTCATGGATCAGTAGTGGTCTCTACAGTAGACAACAAATGGACCCAATGACACCAAAGTATCTTCATGGAAGTCGTTCTATTGGTTTTATAAAGTCGTATTAAATGAGATGTTTAATCAAAAGTAAAGTTGATTTCATGCACAAAAGCAAAGCAGCTCTTTAGCCACGTAAACATCATCCTAAAGGCCAAAATAGTTACAAACACAAATGTAAACAAATGATGTGTATTTTGTTTTAACGCTCAGATATTTTTGGTTCGAGGCCTAAAAACGTCCGGGGTTGATGTGATGCTGCTGCAGAGGATTATGGGAGAACATCTGTCCACTACCTGTACAAGTGACCGCTGCTTATTAATTACCGCCGGTTATCGCGCGACACTGTGATGAATTTGGATCCGTCAGAACCCACGAGCTGATCTAGGTCATATATCCGGCTGCCATGACAACCGCTCGTCCGTCCCCCCCCAAAAAAAACCTAAAACAAACAAACAATCTAGAAACAATATTCTTATTCGTGAGGCCGCCGCCGCCGCCGCTCCAGCGTCGCTCGGCTAATGGTCGTTTTCCACGCTCGCCCGTCGCCCGACTTTAAGGTGTTTCCGGGCACCGAGCGGCGCCGTCGTCTGGGCTCCATCCCGGGCGGTCCACCTTAACAGAACCAGCGCCTGGCACTCAAACAAGCTTTGTTTACTGACAGGATTTGGCAGTCAGCCATTTTGTTTTTTGCACATTTACATAAACACCAAATGGTGCCTGTTTCCTGTCGGTGTGTGTGTGTGTGTGTGTGTGTAGGGGCCCCACTAATTCTCACTGCTCACTGCTGCAGATGAAAATGGAAGACGGCGTGAGGTTCGCCGCGGCGACGGCGACGGCGACGCCTCGGATGTCGATTTTCCGTTTCCGAAGCTGATGAACTCGACATGAATGCTCACGAGCTGAAAGTTCATCTCTGCGTACCTTAATTTGCTTGATTACTAAATTATGCAATGACCCAGCCAAAGACATTGTGGGAGGACGAGGAGGAGGGCGATGATGGTGTGGAGGGTGGGGGGGGGTCTTTTTTTTTTTTTTTTTTTCAGGACGGCCCTGTTTTTAGAAACACTTCTCGCTCGCCATCACCTCGGGCTAAACATGTGCGCCAGCGAGCGTGGAGGAAAACTTTTTTCCCTTCCATCTCCACTAAAACATCGGTCTCAATAATCCGGTGGATTATCGTAAGAGTTCCGGGTTTTAACGAGCGCCGACTCGTCAAAACTCTCAATCTTTATTTAAAAAAAACACATATTTTCCGAAACATCTCAACATATGTTAAAAACAAAAGCAGTCGCCGCTAGAAAACACGTGTTAAAAACATCCAAAGTAATTTTTTGAAAAGATATCCCGGTGATCCATCCTTCCTTCACTTCCTCCACTGGCCTGTTTCCACTCGGATGAAGCCTCGCATCTCTCCGGGCTGTAATTAAACATCTCTGCTTCACTCTTGGCTGCTCCTCGTGTGCATGGATTCCTCTGCAATGCTTAATTGGCGAAATATTGTTTGGTTCATTCAGTCACTTTTTTTTTTTTTTTCCTTTTCTTCTCATGGTTGTTCTCACAATTCTTTCTCTTTTTCTCTCCATCGCTCCAGATCCAGCGGGGGCTCTGGCCTCGGGTGGTGATCCCGGGACGAGGCCGTCCCGACATATGGTGCCCGGTTAGGATTTTTTCTGCGGGCTGTTGAGTTAGCGTCTCACAAACACGACGCTTCGCTCGTTTACTCGCGGGTTTGATCAGGAAGTTAAAGTCAAGAGAACCTGATAATGCTCGTCACACACACCAGGAACACACTCAGATGTCAGAAGAAAAACGTTATTCTCTTAAATATATGGAACTAAAAATAATTTATAAGTGAGAAGTTAACATGAGACGATAGGATGATGAAAAATATACAAACTTGTTAGCACTAGTGCTGGATAAGACTTAACGGACAAGACCTAAGTTACTAGAGTTTGGGTCTTCCTACCGAGCATCGAGGAGTAATACTACAGAGCCCCGTGGAGTAATACTACAGAGCATAGAAGAGTAATACTACAGAGGCTCATTGAGCAATATTACGGCGCCCCGTGGAGTAATACTACAAAGCCTCATGGAGTAATACAGAGCCCTGTGGAGTTATACTAAGGAGCAACTAGGAGTAATACTATGGAGCATCGAGGAGTAATACAACAGAGCCCTGTGGAGTAATACTACAGAGCCTTGTGAAGTAATACTACAGAGCCTCGTGAAGTAATACTACAGAGCCTCGTTAAGTAATACTACAGAGCCTCGTGAAGTTATACTAAGGAGCCTTGTGTAGTAAAACTACAGAGCCTTGTGAAGTAATTCTCCCGAGCCTCATGGAGTAATACTTCGGAGCCTCATGGAGTAATACCACAGACCATCGTGAAGTAATACTACGGAGCCCTGTGGAGTAATACCACAGAGCATCGTGAAGTAATACTACGGAGCCCTGTGGAGTAATACTACAGAGCCTCGTGAAGTAATACTACCGAGCCTCGTTAAGTAATACTACAGAGCCTCGTGGAGTTATACTACAGAGCCTTGTGTAGTAAAACTACAGAGCCTTGTGAAGTAATTCTCCCGAGCCTCATGGAGTAATACTTCGGAGCCTCGTGGAGTAATACCACAGACCATCGTGAAGTAATACTACGGAGCCCTGTGGAGTAATACCACAGACCATCGTGAAGTAATACTACGGAGCCCTGTGGAGTAATACCACAGAGCATCGTGAAGTAATACTACGGAGCCCTGTGGAGTAATACCACAGAGCATTGTGAAGTAATACTACGGAGCCCTGTGGAGTAATACCACAGGGCATCGTGAAGTAATACTACGGAGCCCTGTGGAGTAATACCACAGAGCATCGTGAAGTAATACTACGGAGCCCTGTGGAGTAATACCACAGAGCATTGTGAAGTAATTCTACCGAGCCTCATGGAGTAATACTTCGGAGCCCCGTGGAGTAATACTACGGAGCTTCGTGGACTAATTCTATGGAGCAATCGAGGAGTAATGCTATGGATCACTGTGTGAAGTAATACTACTCAACCTTATAAAGTAATACCACAGAGCATTATGGAGTAATACTAGGGAGCATCGAGGAGTAAAACTAAAAAATAAAGCGAACTGTTGGTTCCTGAGAAAATGTAAGTATTTTAAGTGCTCCTTATAGTCCAAATATTCAAATATATTCAAATATTCCGGTAAAAACCCTAATGGAAAGTGGATTGTGAGAGAAAAGTTGTGCGGATCATTTGTGTATAAAGTTGTGTAGCTTCTGACCTCTTCACCAACTTCCCAGAGAGAAACAGTGAATCACCCTCGGTCAGCGTTTGTAGCTCCATATGTGACGGAGGTCCAAGTGGCCGACGTCCATTAAAACAAGCTCACCTGTGATTCACCCCACATCTTGGACACACACACACACACACACACACGACATCTGCAGGTGTGAGCCAGTGTGTCGTCTGCAGGTAGAGCTGCTGGTTGGCAGTGTGTGTTTGTGCTGGAGACAAAACACAGGTCCCGGTGGGAACTTGTGATCCAGCTGCTGATTTCATAAAACCGGCATCTGCTGCAGCAGCACCATAAAGAGTATATACAAACACATGCGAGGCAGTGGTGCGACACACACACAAGTGTGTAACAGATGTAGAGTGGGCCTGAGACACATGCTCACCCTCCACCGACTCAGGTGCTGTGCAAAGATGTCACACTGCAGGAGAGGCCGGGACGACACACACTCAGACGTGGCTGTTTCTGTCGCCAGGTTTTTAGAGGCTGTGGACAGTCTGTCGGGTCAAAGGTCACGTCGGGGAGAATACATTGTTGCTCTTAAATAAGCTGTTGATCCGCCTCGAGGGTTGACCTCCGACACCCCCGAGAAGTGCCACCTTCAAAAGTTACTTCTGTGTTCTTAGTTTATGAGTTGAACAAGCTGGCGGTTAAGTTTAGAAGTTGAAATACATAAATACAAACTCCAAAAATAACAATAATAACGAAAATAACAATATGTCCTGTAGAATCATCAGTTGTTTCAGGAACAAAACAAAATTATTTGTTGTTTTTTCCTACTTTGACATCATTTGACTCATGGTGAGCTGCAGATTTCACTTGTTTTTATTTTTATTTCTTGTAAGTAAAAAGGCAAGTTAAAAACGCAGAAAAATATGAAAACACTGTTGAATATGATCAAAAAATAAGATTACATTTATTATTATTTATTTATTCAAGTTCAAATTATAATTAATTATAATGTTAAACATGGAATTAAATACATTTTGTAGTAAAGCGTATTTCTCTTAAATTCAAATAAATATAATAATTTCTTTGCATTTTACGTGACATAATTGTGAAAAACTCCTCCTGACATAATGAAAAAAGTAAACAGGAAGTCAGTCCAGCATGTGAGTTCATTCTGTTGAAAAGGACTCGTTCCCAATAACTGAAACCTCCAAAGAACCAGACTCATCTAAAACAAAGTAAAAAACACAGAAAGAAAATAAGAAGAATCTATGTAAAGAAGGGACTTTTGTTGTGGCTGTTAAATTTTTGTCGCCTCAGACGAAGAGGGCGATTGATGTTTAAATTCAGCAGAAGACATATAGATTGTGTCCAAATTAAAGAAAACAAACACACAACTAACATGTTGAATAATTATTTATTTGATCATCAAGTCAAAATAAAAATCTAAATGGTATTTCAATATGAACAATGTAAAGATCCTATTAAAGCGGCAATATGTAAGATATAAACTTTGTTTCTGGCTCCCCCAAGTGTCTAAAGAGTGCAACTGCAATGCTGTTGAACTTACTGTACGTTAACACATTAGTTTTGATTATAAAACACAGATAAAGACTTTTGTTGAGTCCGTTTGTCGCTTTATCTTTCTGGTCATTTCAAAAACTGTCTTTGTACTTCGAATGAAAACACAGTTTCTGAACCACTGCTGTAGTTTGGTGGTCACATGACCACCTGTGGTCACATGACTCTCCAGAGAAGGTTACGTGATGACGAGCATCTTAGAAATAAGAGCTAGAGCTTGTTTAATATTGAACCAGAAAGAAAATGAAGTAAAATTGTTTAAATGTTGTTTAACTGTTGCTTTAACTGACGAAGCAAAAAGGAAATAAATGTGATTATTCAAATGAAAACTGAAAAATAAAAATAAAAATAAACATGATATTAGATTTTCTAGATTAAACATTAAACATTGAATAAAATACTTAAATAACAAAACAATATGAATATAATTCTAAATTTAAAGAAAAAATATACAGTAAATACAATATTTACAATATTTACAAAAGTCCCTGTGTGTATTTATATGATGAAATGATCAAATATTAGGAAGGTTTTTAACAAGAAAGGCTGTAATTGTGTGTAGTTTAAACAGATTTTTAAACAATGAGTGATAAGTTGTGATGTGAGACACAGACACAGACACAGAATATAATAATAATTCAAAGAAATTGAATTATTTTGACAGGCAAAAAACGTGTAAAAATGTCAAAAACAAATGTTTTAATATATTTAAATAAATATTAAATATATTTATTCAATAAAAACTCAAATATCTGTGGAATCAACAGTTTCACTTCGTCTCTGATTTAAATCTGATGT
The DNA here is from genome assembly GCF_982586985.1 of Callionymus lyra. Taxonomy (NCBI): domain Eukaryota; kingdom Metazoa; phylum Chordata; class Actinopteri; order Syngnathiformes; family Callionymidae; genus Callionymus; species Callionymus lyra. The sequence goes on from NC_141822.1 coordinate 12,844,010, forward strand.
TTTTCCGCGACTGTAGTTCCGTGTATGCAGTCGATGGTCGACACTGAACAACGATTACATGCAGTTGTGGGTTGAGTGTGTGTGTGTGTGTGTGTGTGTGTGTGTGTGTGTGTTAGGGTGGGGGGGGGCAGGGTCAGAGTGGCAGGTGCAGGGATCGTGGCGGGGCCCGCAGGACGACCGCGGGGCCTGAACGTTCACCGCGGTGATTAATCATCCGGCAAAAAGCTTCTGGCATGTGGAAGAGAAGACGCTTCATGTTGTCCTGCATCCTCCGTGTGTGCGCTCGTGAGTGCAACAACACACAACAGCACAAACGCACACTTGAGTCCAGTACAACAACACACAACAGCACAAACGCACACTTGAGTCCAGTGCGCGAACACACAACAACACAAACACACACTCCAGTCTAAGACTCTGGAGGACGATAGTATGAAGTTCACCGATAAATGTGTCGGCCATTTTATTTCTGGTCACGTTTGAATTGAACTTTATTGAAACATGTTTCTGTCGTTGACAGTCGAGTTCACATGTTTGGGTTCAGAGGTCGATCAGTGTCAATGGTTTAATTTAACGTTTCCTATTTTTTATTTCCTTTTTTTAACCATTTAATTATTTTTTTGAATCATTGAACTCCTGAATTAAAATAATCAAACGTTGAGTTTTTTTTGTT
>NC_141822.1:13019682-13029682 GCF_982586985.1 Callionymus lyra
GTCTGAGGCTTAACCTACCTTCCTTTCTTTTCTTCCTTCCTTTCCTACCTTACTTCTTTTCTTCCTTCCTTTCTTTTCTTCCTTCCTTTTTTCCTTCCTTCCAAATATTATTTTCTTACTTACTTCCTTCCTTCCCTCCGGTATATAATTTCTTTCTTTCTTTCTTTCTTTCTTTCTTTCTTTCTTTCTTTCTTTCTTTCTTTCTTTCTTTCTTTCTTTCTTTCTTTCTTTCTTTCTTTCTTTCTTTCTTTCTTTCTTTCTTTCTTTCTTTCTTTCTTTCTTTCTTTCTTTCTTTCTTTCTTTCTTTCATTCCTTGCTTCCTTCCTTCCCTCGAGTATATAGTTCTTTCCTTCCTTCCAAATATAATTTTCTTTCTTTCTTCCTTCGTTCCTTCTTTCGTTCCTTCTTTCCTTGCTTCCTTTCTTGCTTCCTTCCTTCCCTCCAGTATATTCTTTCTTTCTTTCGTTTCTTTCTTCCTATCTTCCTTCCTTCCCTCCAGTATATTCTTTCCTTCTTTCTTTCTTTCTTTCTTTCTTTCTTTTCTTTTTTCCTATCTTCCTTCCTTCCCTCCAGTATATAGTTCTTTCTTTCTTTCTTTCTTTTCTTTCTGTCTATCTTCCTTCCTTCCTTCCCTTCAGTATTAAATTCTTTCTTTCTTTCTTTTCTTTCCTCCTATCTTCCTTTCTTTCTTTCCTCTCTTCCTCTCTGCCTCCCTTCTTTCCATTATATAATTTCTATCTCCTGTACCTTCTTTCCTGTTTCTCTCTGAAACGACCGTCTGTTTGATAAACTCACAAACTTTGATAAAGTCATTGTAAAACTTTATTTAATCATTTAAACCTAATTTTCCCTTTTTGTTCCCGTGCAGCGAGAGGCCGCCGCGCAAACCTGACCTGAGGTAAATAAATCTTTAGCTCCTTCTCGATGGATGGATGCTGTAGCTTCCTCAGGAAAATGAGCAGGTCTTCAAGATGTTCCTGAGCCAGTTATTGTCAGGCATCTTTATGTGCATGTTGAGCGTGCACGTGCACGTGCACAAAGAACTCCCTGCATGCTGTGATGATTCTTTATTTTTAGCCACCCTTCAGGGGCTTGTTTTGAATGACTAATAATAAGTTTTACTGACCAATCAGAGACGATGACTGATCTTCTCCTCCACACAGCTCACAGCTGGCGATGAAGTACCTGGACCCGGCGCTGAGTCATCTGGCCAGCTCCCTCGGCGACGACCTGCAGAACCAGTCCAGGTGGAGGTACAACAGCACCGCCTTCCAGGAGCATCGGTAGGTCATTGCTTTAGAAGCAGAACCTGCAGGGATCACGTCATATCAGTGGCACATGATCTCCTGCCCTCACACATCATCATCATATCTGAGCCTAATCCGTGGATTTCATTTCCTTTACGATAACTACATGAGAAGCACCTGATCTTTTCTGGCTCATGATTATTGTTATTCATTGTTTAAGCACATATTTCCTCCCACTCTTCCGTGAAGAGAGGAAGTTGTTTTTATGCAGCGCCCACATCAGTCATTTCACCCGCCATACACGAAGCAAAGGATGAGAAATGCAGCATGTTGTGTTCAGTTGTCTCTCGCTTATCGAGGGGGTGGTGTGCAGAAAACCCCCTCCATAAACGAAATATGTGAAATAACGATACGATATTTTGTGATACTGTACTAGCAAGTATATATTTGTAGTATTGTAACTGCTTTCATCTGTTTTGAAAGCAAAATATGTCCAAACGTCAGCTTTAGAAGCCGCTGGAGTCCACAGTATCCTCTCGTCCTCAGTCATCGTCGGGATCTCGCGGGATTCAATCGTTACTTTAGCTGCGGAGAACGTAATGACTGCCAAAAGTGTAACTGTAACACAAAGATGAAATACTGTGAATATTTGCATTTTAATTGTAAAAACAATTTATTTTATACACACTTAATTTAAATATAAACGAGAAATGTATTTTGACAAAAATGAAATATGGGTTGGAAAACAGGATTGAATAAATTAAAAATAAAATATTAATAAATATATATATATATATATATATATATATATATATATAAACATTTTTTAATGATTTCATCCTCAAATAAAAAATAAATTGCAAATATTTCTTTCTATTTAGACTCTTTTTCTACTAGATTTTCACCAACCATTTTATTATTAATTAATTAATATTTTTATTGTTTTGATTTGTTTTCGAAAAGAAAAGGCATTTAATTATTTATTTTAAATAATTTTCCTACAAATAATACATTTTATCTGTGTTATTCTCAATTGATTTGTTTTTTATTTTAACTACTCATTAGTGTTTTTTTAGTCTTATATATATTCTATCCATATGATAAATCTGTTTAAATTTTTATCATGCTTTAGTTTTTTTAATTTTGTAATTATTATGTTTGTTTTTATTCGATTTATGATCATTATCAATGTTAGTTGTTCGTATACTTTAGCATTCTTTCCTAAATATAAACCCCTGAACATGTATATTTAATTTTTTTTCATAATAAGTAAGTAAGTAAGTAAGTAATATTTATTTATATAGCGCTTTTCCAGACCAGGGTCACAAAGCGCTTAAACAATCAAAACAATACTCAATAAAGTATATACTTTAAAGAATAATAAGAATTAATACAGAGTAATTTTTTGTACCTCAAAAATTATTCATGATTTATTTGAATTGTTTTTCAAGGACAAGAATGTGTAATTTTTCAGAAGAAATGACTTCATATCACAGGTCTAAATAGATAAATAAGAAGAACCCCATGAATCTCCCTCTCACCTGCAGGACTGAAATCTCCAAGTACATCAACGTTCCCCTGAACTTCACGCTGACGCGAGACTCGGTGCGAGCCGGTCAGCTGATGCACTACGACTACTCCAGCCATAAGTACGTTTACTCCATCGGCGAGAACCTGCGCTCGCTGCTGCCCGAGGTCTCGCCCGCCCTCAACAAGCGCTACAACGTCTGCGCCGTGGTGGGCAACAGCGGCATCCTCACCGGCTCCCGCTGCGGCCCCGAGATCGAGAAGTTCGACTTCGTCTTCCGCTGCAACTTCGCGCCGACGGAGATGTTCAAGAAGGACGTGGGGAGGCGCACCAACATGACGACCTTTAACCCCAGCATCCTGGACAAGTACTACAACAACCTGCAGACGGTGCAGGACAGGAACAACTTCTTCCTGAGCTTGAAGAAGCTGGACGGCGTCATCTTGTGGATCCCGGCCTTCTTCATCCACGTGTCGGCCCCGGTGACCAGGAGTCTGGTGGACTTCCTGGTGGAGCATCAAGGTCAGCTGAAGGTCAAGCTCGCCTGGCCTGGAAACATCATGCAATACATCAACAGGTGAGATGACACTCGGGAGGAAACACTAGACTTGAACGAGAAGTCCTTCCTTCCTTCCTTCCTTCCTTCCTTCCTTCCTTCCTTCCTTCATTCCTTCCTTCCTTCCTTCCTTCCTTCCTTCCTTCCTTCCTTCCTTCCTTCCTTCCTTCCTTCCTTCCTTTATTCCTTACTTCCTTCTTTCCTCTGTACTTTTATTTCTTTCTCTCAGCATTTCCTTCCTTACTTCAATTTGTCCTTCCTTCCTCCCTCCCACTCTTCCCACTTTCTCTTCAGCATTTTCTTTCTTCCTTCAAGCTTTTTTTTACTTCCTTTCTTCCTTTCTTCCTTCCTTCCGTCAAACATTTCCTTCCTTTCTTCATATCTTCCTTCCAACCTCCCTCCCTCCCTTCCAGCAATTCCTTTACCACCTTCCTTCGCCTTCCCTTTTCCAGCATTTCCTCCATCCCTCCTTCCTTCCTCCTGTTCTTCTTTCCTTCTCTTCAGCCTGTCTTTCCTTCCATCAATTATTCCACCCTCTTGCTTCCTTTCTTCCATCATCCCTCACTAACTTCCTTCCTTCCTTCATTTGTTCGTTCCTTCCTTCCTTCCTTCCTTCGTTCTTCCTTTCATTCCGCTTTCACTCCCTCCCTTTATTCCTTACTTCCTTCTTTCCTCCCTTCTTTTATTTCTTTCTCCCAGCATTTCCTTCCTTACTTCAATTTGTCCTTCCTTCCTCCCTCCCACTCTTCCTACTTTCTCTTTAGCATTTTCTTTCTTCCATCAAGCTTTTCCATCCTTTCTTCATATATTTTTTCCTTCCTCCCAACCTCCCTCCCTCCTTTCCAGCAATTCCTTCACCCCCATCCCTCACACTACTTCTTCCAGCATTTCCTCCATTCCTTCCTTCCTTCCTTCACTCCTTTCTCCCTCCTTCCTGTTCTTGCTTCCTTCCCTTCAGCCTGTCTTTTCTTCCATCCTTTCTTCCACCCTCTATCATCCCTCACTAACTTCCTTCCTTACAGCTTTTCCTTCCTTCCTTCCTTCCCTCCTTTATTCCAGCATTTCCTTCCTTCCTTCATTCCCTACCTCCCTCCTCGCTCCCTTCCTTCCTTTATTCCAGCAAGTCCTTTCTTCACATGTCTAAACATAAACAGTTGGAACTAAGATGATCATCAACCTGATGAAAAAAAAAATTTTTTTTTACAACCAAGACTTTCTGTTTAACTTGATTGACACAGACGTACAACAGCAACAACCCTCAACATGGATCATAACATCTATTAGTTTCACTCTGTTCCAAACCTGCTGTGAGTCTGAGAAACGTTCAGAACAACAGGAGCGTTCAAGGCCGTCTGCCAATCCCGCTCCACTGCAGTGTTTACCTCCGACACCTTCTCCATCAACCGACACCTGAACACAGCGACGATTAAATGATCGTTAATAACAGCAGGAATTTCTCATCACATTCCCTGTCGAAGTTCATCTTCCTCTGTATGTCGCCGCTTTGTCCAGCCTTTAATGTCAAGGTCAAATGAGCGGCGGGGAAGTCGTTGAAGAGAGAGAACAAGAGAACCAATAACAAATGAATCCAGTCGTCCAAACACACACACACACACACACACACTCGGCTGCAAACACATGATCCAGACTTCAAAGCCGGATGAAAAAAAAGGGAAGCATGTATTTAGTGACAGAGTTTGAAGAGGATTTAAGTCGGCTGCTCAGTGTGGCAGTGGACAGCTCTTACTGTACCGTAATCTCCCACAATCCCATTAAATCTACCTGCTCGGCCCGCATTACCCCTCTTAAGCAGCTCAGGCTGCTTTCAGGAGCCGACGCTTGTGGCGACGCTTTTGTTGGGGCCAGTTTGAAGAGGTTTTCATCCGGAGCGCCACACACAGACCAGAGAAGAAGAAGAAAAAAAAGACCAATTAGTTTGTTTTTTTGTTGAGTTCAGCTCCATCTTTCATTCCCTTCTGTGTCCAGCTAACACCGTGTCACACCAAACATGGTTAATAATATCTAAACATTTCTTTCATGAAGATTCTAAACTAAAAACATCTAGTATAAACCATTTGTTCACTTCAGATTCTTCTCATTTAGTGGTGACCTCTTGAATTCATTCTAATCTGATTTTAGTCCAGTAAATATTTACTATACGTCTCTTCAAGGAATGCAAAAATAAACCTAAAGAAAAAAGAGTGAAATTATATGGTCAAATAAATGGAAAGAAGTGTTGATCATTTATTTATTTTTTAAATATGGAACAGATGTCCTATGAAATACCAGGAATGCAATCATTTGACAAACTACTGTCCATCATGGATGATGACATCATCCTCTGAACACTGTCATCAGTGAACGGAGAAGCAGATAGAGCACGGATGCTCCTCCCATGATGCAACACTAATAGACTCAGGGACTCATTCATTCCTTGTGACTGTTAGCCTGTGTAATTCTGAGTTTGGGGGCAGGAGTGGAGCAAAAGATGAGTCTATTCTATGTTTATCTTTGTATCCTGTTTTTTTGTTATTTTTCTTTGATCTATCTTCTTTATCTTTAGATTTACATTGTGTCATCTTGCACTTTCTTTTTATTGCACTTTGTTCTTGTTTCATGAATCTATCGTCTGTGTTGCTGTGTGCTGGAAAAACAATTTCCCAAAAGAGACCTCCAGAGGAATTAGTTTATCTAACTATATATCTATTTGAAAATAAACGCCAAAATAGACTTCATTTTAATTGAAATCAATATATTAATATCAAATATGTTTTTGGCTAATTTATTAAAAAACATACTTTGGATGACCTTAAGATGATATAACCTCGCCTTTCATTTTCAACCCTTGTGTTATCCCTGGGTCAAGGTGGCCCGAAAAAATTGTGTTTGTGATATCCCTTGTGTTGCCCTTGATGAACGACCTCCCTGGCTTCCATAAATACATTTGCTGTGGTGGAGGTCATTGACCTTTACCCAGAGACAACACAAGGTTTCATGACCAAAGGGACTCCATACAATACCAGGGGACAAATCAATAAAAAATATCACATTAAAGGTTATCATTTAAAAAGTTTTTTTAAGATGAAACATATTTGTAAAACACATTAAATTAGGATAGAATTGGCCTAAATTCAGTCTCAATCCAGCCTTTAGCCACAATTATGACTCAATTCTGGATCAAAGAAAAAGAGTAAAAATAATCAATGATCACTGGTGGGCCCAGGGCCAGTCGAGTTTGAGACCCCTGGTTTCAACTTAAATTTCAGCTAATAGAAAATCAGGTAAGAAACAAGAAAACAAGTCATAATAAAGGGAAATTAAAGTGGATATTCATTTCATCTCGTTTATTTCCACATTTTTTTTTGTATTTACTTCAGAATAAAGTTACAACTTCCTCTGTTCTGATTGGATTGTTATTTTCCAACCTGTCATACGTTTCTCATGGAAACTTTATTTGTCTTTCTTGCAGTTACTGGAAAACCAAGCAGCTGTCCCCGAAGCGCCTGAGCACCGGCATCCTGGTGTACACCCTGGCGTCCTCCATGTGCGAGCAGATCCACTTGTACGGCTTCTGGCCCTTCGCCTGGGACCCCTACACGGGGAAGGAGCTTCCGTACCACTACTACGACAGGAAGGGCACAAAGTTCAACACGAAATGGCAGGACACGCATCAGCTTCCCGCCGAGTTCAAACTGCTCTACAAGATGCACACGGAGGGTCTGCTGAAGCTCCGGGTGTCCCACTGTGACGGGAAGTGACGATGCTCGGGGAGGGTTAGCGTGGAGGCTACGTCGGTGCTCGGGGACGGTTTTGTTCTCGATGCTTTTATGTGTTTCTTAATCTGGGACTGCTGCTGAGGTGAGGTCGTTCACGTCGTGCTTTCCTAAAGCACATTCAGGAAGTAAGAAAATATTGTGTTTTTGTTGAGTATCAGGAATATGGTCCTTTTTCCATCGGCCCGTCTCAGCCCCGCTTGACTCCACTGGACTGTGTTTCCACCAGCATTGGTACCTCCCAGAAGATTCGATTTGTAGTACCTGCTCCACTCTGGTTTCGAGCGAGCCGAACCCCGATCTTAAAAGGCCACTGATTGTTCAGAGATCGACGTCACTGAAGAGTCTTCTTCGTGACTCCCAACACAAGAAACAAACCCGCCATTTTTTTTATGCCAGAAGTATGATGTGTTGGTTGTTCCATGATCCGTGGACGAAGTTATCAGGATTCAGGATTGGGCAGATTTTAAGGCAACCCTATACGGACAAAAAAACCTAGTATGTTTGTAGTGAACTACACAATCTGGGTTTCATTCAAAGACACAACTTTGTTTACAATGTAACGTCTCTTCTAGTCTTCATCAGTTTCATGAAAGATGAAGAGGAACGTCAACGATGGCATCCTCACGATCAAGTGGTTCAAGTCAAGATGTTTTGATGTTTAGAGTAAATTTAAACAAGACTTGATGATTTGTTTTCCTCTTCATCGTTCATAAAATTGTTACTTTTAGACCAGAAGAGACATTACATTCACAGCTATATCAATAAAGTTGTGTTTTTTTAAGGCAACACCAACTGATCACTGAATTCCAAGATCCTGTACTGACACGAATATACAGAAGTTATTTTATGTCCGTATCAGTTTGCATTGAAAACATGGCTAATTGCACACGCCTTCATGGAGAGCACAGATTTCCCAAATCGTGCACTGACAGGAAAGAGTCTTCTTCCAAACCCCAAACACAAGAAACAAACCCACCATTTGTTGTTCAAAAACGCAATGCGAGGAGTACGATATGTCGGTTCTAAACGTGGTTCTGTGGTCTGTGGACGAGGTTCAGACCTGTCTGTGTAAGTACACCATTGCCTCCATGTCACGGTGGCTCCGCCCACCAACACCAGCTAGCATCGTTGGTGGAAAGGCAACGGAGTGGAGTCGAGTATGGGCTGGAAGTGTGTTTTCTCTCGGACCGGAGCTGGCGAACCTTCCACGAGGTGGACTCAACGGCTCCGCCAGAGAGTGGGTTCGCGTTGGAAGGTTTTCTCAAAACACGAGCGTGAGCTTCGGGAGTAAATCGCATTATTCCCGTAGGCATTAACGCAGCGTTCGTTTGACTGCTTTTGTACTTGGCAGGGATGAAGTCCGCTGATACTGCATAAGAAGTCTGTAAATATATCGAATGAATGTAATGTTAGATTAGATCAAGATAAGACTCGTTTATTTATCGAACAATGAGCTAAAGCTATTGAGAGAGCGAGAGAGAGAGAGAGAGAGAGAGAGAGAGCGTCACTTCGTCGTCCTGCTCCGTGTGCACTGATGGTCACATGTCACTTCACGGAGGGAAAACTACCTCGGATCTTCTCCATGACGGCTCGGAGTGTTTTTTGCACATTCGTTCAAGTGACTTTTCTTCCTTCAGGCTTTTAATGACGGAGCACATTTGTCTGCTACGTTACGCTCATGATCCACGAGGAAGGGCTCAACGTACAGAATACTTCGAAAATACTTCAAAAACATGTTTTACTTCCTGGCACATATTTCCATGTTGAGGTCTGGGAAACCTTCACGTCTGAGCCAAGAGACACGTTCTCATGATCCCTCGAACCAGTTCATCCATCAGACGCTCTGATCGCCAAGATGTTGCTCTTAACGTCTCCTCTAGAAGTCACTCTGATTAGTTGCACTGCATCATGGGACTTGTAGTTGTCAGAGTGCTTCATATCTGAGCCTTGAGTTTGTCTGCCTTCTTGCTAAACCGGCATGCCAGGGTTGAGGGCAGTAAGAGTCTATATTTTTTACTTTGGGGCGAGAGAAAAATAAAAGTTATTAAACTAAGAGAGCCTTCGCCGTTCAAGGGCGAGAAATACTTGTATTTTTGGCGAGTACAAACGCATCACCAGTCCTAGGTCTGCCCCGAGGCCTCCACCCAGTTGGCTAAACCTTTGAGGCGCTGCTCGATGACCAAGATGAAAGCAAATTTCTGTCTTTACGGTCGTGTTTTCTTTCAAGTTTTTGGGTTGATTGATTAATAAAAGCTCTGCCTCTTGGCTCAGCTCTACTGAGATAATATATTATTTTATTTCACATTATGGAAACTTGGGTTGTCATACCAGCCAGTACACATATTATACAGTACATGATAAATATCAAGAAAACAATGAAAAAAAAATCATAATACGCACTAAACTGCTATTATCAGTCCCATTTTACGAGCACCAGGATCTCAGATTCGGAGGAGCTGATCCTCATCCCGGAGCATCCTACGCCAGTATGTTTGAAATCCAGGTAGTGCCTCTGCTGTTCCTGAAGTTCCAAGCGAGTCCCAGATCTGCTCTTTCGAAGCGAGTTCTGGACCAAAACGAAATACGTTTATTATCTGTTCATGTTAGTTTCATCGTTTTGTGTTGTTGTTGTTATTGTTGTCATCATTAGCTGCGCAAAGAAAAAAAGTCAAATATAGATTTGACTGTTTCACATTTTCTTAATTGTACTTTTATCTGAATTTTTGAAAGTCATTTCTTTTAATTTTTTGGGATTCGAATGTGTTCGTTCTGTGGACGTGTCTCCAGTCCTGCTGAGATTCTGGTCCAGTCATTATCACATGACTTCTTTGAACAAAGTGTTTCTTCTCGAACTGGAGGTGTTTCTCTGTGTCCACCTAGTGTTTATCTTCGG
>NC_141822.1:13034682-13147182 GCF_982586985.1 Callionymus lyra
AGCATTCCTGAAATACTGTGCATTAATATACATAATCCTGTGGATTATTTAAATAGTAATATTAATAATAACAAATATGTAATTTATTTTATCAACTTTGAGACATTTTAGTTTAATGGTGACAAAAAACTTTGGATTTATTTATGTTTCTGCACGATAAGCAGCATTTTATTCCAATAAAACCCTAGTTATTAACAATGTTTAAACTTTATCAAAACTGATAAGCTTTTAAATCAGAAGCGATCTTTGATCTTTTATTTATTTTTTTATTTTTTAGGTTTCTTCTGCTGTCTAACTGTTCCCAAACGAAAAATAATATATATCCCTCGCTTTTTATTTTGTGACACTTTCAAAATACATTGAATTATTGGCCACTATTTATATCATTTTTATGTTAGTAGAATTCTGTTAACTCACAGTTTCACTACCTTTTCTTTTGTACCCATTTAACACAGACCGACCTTCAGATACAAACGTCAAAAATACAAAAAGCATTATATGCAAAAAAAAAAGAAATTGAATACATGAAAAAACACATCTCACCGTAAAGCTGAGTCAGCAGAAGCCCTGTGCTAGTATCTATACAACAAGATGGTCTCATATAGAGTTAGATTTCCAATCATTTTTTACTAGTTTACTTGTTTATTATCAGAGTAAAAATCAACAAAACAATGTTCTTGACATGCCAAGAGTCACAGGTTGATGTTTCCTCGTAGAAAAACCTGGTCTTTTATTACACCTTTTAGACAGTAATGATCAATCCTCACTACAACACCTTGTAACGCGAGAGGCATTTGTTACAGACAGAAAAAAAATAAAAAATTATATCATTTCTGTCTGAATTGCGTTTTTTTTTTTTTTAAAAGACCAGATTTTTTAAAATCTAAAATGACATTTGCCACGTCAAGACATTGTTTCAGTCAAGTTTCATTTAAAAAAAATGAACCTGTCATATCAAAAACGGAGTGAAAGACAAACTCTATATGATGTTGTCGTAGAAAAAACAGTGTATTGCTGACTCAGCATTATGGCGAAATGCATTATTTTAATGTAAACACTCATCTAATCTCGACTTGAAAAGTTAAAGTTAAGTGTTTCTCTGACTCGCTCACATTTGTATCCTCCTTCTATTGTTCGCTCCTCCATGATCACACTCCTGGTGCTCCTGGTGTCAGCGTTTCTCTCTCTGTGGCTCTTAAAACTCCAGCACTTCCTCCTGCCCCCCCCCCTCAACTGCTCCAGCTGCTCCTTTACAGTCTCCCTCCCCCTGCTCCTGGACCTCCACCCCATCCTCCCCTTTTTTCTCCCTTTATTGCCCAGATTTTACCCCCCCCCTCCACTCCCCCCATCCACCCCTCACCTCATCTTCTTCTTTGTCCTCATCTGTCACTGCACCTTTACACCTTCTCGTCTTTCTTTCTCCCTCCGTCATTAACCCTCATCTCAGCTTCTGTTTGATATCCTCGGGTTCGAAGACGTCGGGCTGAGAGTTGTCGGACGGACCGTCGGATGGACGGACAGACAGACAGACAGACAGACAGGTCTCCCCTCACTGGACCCCCCGCCGTCCCTATGACAGCTGATCAAAAGAGGAAAATGGGTCAGGCTTCTGTTCCTCTGTTCTTAATTACACAACAGTCTTTAGACAAAGCAACATCTGCCCGACTCGCTGCTCCTCCTCCATCCTCCTCCATCCTCCTCGTCCTCCTCGTCCTCCTCGTCCTCCTGCTCACGCTGGACTTAGCAGCGCTTAATTACAGGAGCAGTTTCAGGGCAACTTTGTATCCCTTTTCCTATGAACCCTGACACAAGTTTACTTTGTCTTCAAACTGTTGACGTAAAAACACTGTAATTACAGTGTTTACAAGGTTTTATTTGACCTTTGGCCTCGGGCGACATCTTCGGACGCTACAAGGAAAACTTAAATTCCATCTGATTGACATCTGTTGGCTGCGACACCAGGTTTCCACTAATGGAGCTGAAGCAGAGAGAACGTCAGGACAGATTTTTTCTAAAATCATCGTTTCTGATGCATCGAGTCCTGGAAGTCACTTTGGAAGTAACTAGTTTGTAGACAAATATAATTAGAATTTATCGTGTTAGATAAATTATCAAAGTGTCATCTTGAACAGATCATGATGTGAAATCAAAAGTTAAATCAAATCCTTGACTTTTGTTGAAGCCAAAAGAAAGACTGGATGAAGAGAAAAAATATGTATATGACACGGAAAACTTGAAATAAATAAATTAATAATGCAAATTTAACAGATAATTGATACAAATGACAAAAAATAAGATCCACAATTAATAGTAAGGTTAATATCTATTATTTTTATTTTTTTAAATGAGCTAAATATGTACTTTTATTCATAACTATTTCGCTTTAAATACACTATATTTAAAAGATGAACATATAAATAAAACATTAATACATGTGAATATCATATTAAAGTATTTGTTTATTTTTTATTTATTTAAGAGACAAAATTAAGTAAATAAAACATCAGAATTTAACAAGTTAGTATCTCATTTAGGGAGTAAATTGAACAAAAATTGAAAAAGAAAGGATATTTTAAAGCACCAATTATACACTTTCTTTTATAGTCACATAAATGATACAAAAAAATGAATAAAAATGACAAAAAAAATGGATATACAAAATGTAAAGGTTGTCACATTGTCGTGACTTAATTAAAAAAAAGAGCAAACTATGTATTTTTATTAATAGATATTTGGCTTTATATACACTATATTTAAAATATAAATATATAAATAAACATTAATATCATGTAAATATCATACAAAAGCATTTAAACGTAATTTGTTTTTATTTTATAGTTAAGTGTATTTTTAATTCATCAGAATCAACGTGAAAAACTTGTTCAATCTCCACCTACTGGTGTAAATCCTTTACGGAAGAATATATAAAGATATTGGTTTAATGCTGTTTTAATATATTTAATTATCATAAATAGTATTGTTAATAATGGAATAAACAGTTGAAAATTAAATTAGAAAATGAAAGAAAAATGTACATTATGTTTCTCATACAGATAAGATAAAGATTCAGTGATTTAAACATTTCTTAAAATGTACTTTAACTGCATTAAAGATTCCAAAATAGTTAATAATGAGTAAACAAATGTGTTTGTGGTATCCCTTGTGTTTCCTCTGGGTCAAAGTGACTGACCTCCCTGGCTTCCATAAATAATAACATATGTATTTATGGAAGCCAGGGAGGTCGGTCACTTTGACCCAGAGACAACACAAGGGATACCACAAACACATTTGAAACTGAGATAACAAGTGTTACACAAAATAATGTTATTATTTTGGGACAAACGCACACATTATGAGTCGACTGCTGACGTGACTAGAAACATAAACTCTAACACAACTAGCAGTGGATTGTGTAATTGATTCCACATAATGTACAGTAGTTGTGTAGAGGTTGTGCGTTTGTAGGTCTGGGGGCTGATGGTGGAGGTGGGAGGGGGCGGGGGGTCATTTGCCCTTGGAAGTGTAATCAGTTGAAAAGTGAACAGGCTACAGGCCATGTTACCATTACAAAACACTCATCACTCCAGCCAGAGACTGTCAATAACATCCCAACAGGCTCTCACACACACACACACTCACGCACACACACTCACAGGACCCATCTCTGTTGGCTGCTGTAGCGATACACAAAAACTGATAACATGTGTCACATCTCTGTTGTGAGTCTTTAAATACTGGATCACAACGACACAGAAGATAAAAGTAGTTTTGTTTTTAAACAGTTTTAAACAGATTTACATGGAAATATAACATTGTGTCTTATTGTTATCTTTGACAACTGACAAGTAATTCATCTTGATATCATCTCACAACTGTTTCATCGATGCATTAACACCATTACGCTAATGGCTACATAAATATTCTTTGTTTTAGAAAACCAGATTAGGAAAAATAAAAATTTTTGCACTCTGGTGGAATGGAAGTCAAACGTGTGTTGATAAATTATAATATGTCTGAGCAGAAAGTGAGTCAGTTTGTCAGTTACTTATATTAACTTAAGTTTAATAAAAACATATTTTTTGGGTGAAAAAAATAAAATACAAGTGAAGTATGACACAAATTTGTCAGTGCAGTTTTTGGCAGGTTTCCACCTTTTATTACTGTGTATGAAATTGTTTAATGGATGACATATACTTCGTAGAGTAAATATGTTCCTGTAGTCACAAAATAATAAAAATAAAATAAAATAAATAAATAATATGACAAGAAAATGTAAAATACAAAAATAACACAAAAAATAATTGAAAGGAAAGGAAGATATTGAAATATTTGTGTCAAAACATAATAAAAATAAGCTGAAATGTAATCGCATTAAAATGTATTTGTTTAATATACGTTATATTTAAATATAAATATATAAATAAAACATTAATAACGTTTAAATATGGAATAAAGACATTACTTCAAATTAGTTTTATACATTCTATGGATAGAATTTAGTTTAAAAATGAAAACTATAACAAATTCCGTTTGATTTAGTTAAGAGTTCGATAATATAAATAATAATGATAATATAGATAATAATGATAATATAAATAAAAAAAATAGTTTTGTAACTGAAGATAATCAAGGTCAGGAGAGGTCACTGATAATGTTTTCTCAAAGAGAGTAAAGCGTTTGCTCAGTGATTTCTATCACAACACGGAAAGGTGTTGCTGCCTGTTCTGATTCAGCCTCAGGTATTTCCTGTCACATGACTCCTGCCTATCAGAAGGTGATGAGCTGTGATGACATCAAATCTTCAAGAGTCCTGAAGGCAAACAGCTCCGACCTCAGGCTCCACAGGAAGAAACGTTTGATGAGATTTAACAAAGTTGTCTTTGAGTGACGACAATATTTACAGAATAAAAATGTATGTGATTAAATAAATATAAATAAAGTACAATTTGATAAGTAAGATGGAATACAATAAAATCAAACCATGAGGTTATAATGATAAAATAAAATAAAATAAAATAAAAAAGAATAAAACCGGACAAAGACTACACTATAACTGTGTCATATGTGATACACATGTGTATTAACAAGTTAGTGTAAAAGCAGCTTTTTAACCATCTACCTTATTTTTACATACATTCATAGTCTCTTATTGTTTTAAAATTAAATTGTGTTTCTCTTTTGGAGGAAACAAAGTTGATGTTTTGAAGGAGACGTTTGTGGGCATTATTCATTATTATTCATTATTATTCATTATTATTCATTATTAGTAAATTAAACAGAATTGCGTTTACTGGTCGTCTGAAATGAGGTATAGACATATGGATGTAGAAAATGTTGATAATACTTTAACACTACTACATATAATGAATTTTGCATATTTTGGTGGTATTATATCAATGCATTTATAGTTTAATTTCTTGTTAATTTGTTTCATTTTAAAATCAATATAACGGAAAAATAAAAATAATACACATTTAACAAAACAACAATTTAATCAAATATTAAAAGTAGTGGTGGTACATTGTCATGACATTATAAAAATGAACTAAATTTTTTATTTTTAGAATAAATATTTCGCTTTTTTACACTTTAGGTGAATGAAAAACACTAGTTACGTGTAAATACCATATACATTTCCAAGTATTTGGTTTTTTATTTATTTTAGGGACAAAAATCCGAATATAGTTAAAAAATGATCTCCTGTGTGCAAAAATACAAATTATCAACGAACTGCAGAAGAAGAATTTCCGTGTATATCGTCTTATAAAACAGTTTCTTCTCAGGGCCACAACCTGATGATTGGTCCAAACGTTCCCTCAGTCCTGCCATCAGAAGTCAAACCCGCTGTGTTCGCTCACACACTCGCTCCTGACCGACGAAGAGTCAACAACCCTCCGCGTAAACAGATGTCTGTCCTGCGCGATCCGATTGGTCCTCCCGGTCTCTGACGTGCACCGCCCAACTCCCGTCCCGCGCTCTGATTGGCCGCGCTAATCTGTCAGTCTTGTCACTGACGGACCCAGAGGCCCCGCCCACCTTCCCAGCAGCAGGGTGGGTTGAGAGGTCGCGGAGGGGACCGCGGACAGCTCCAGTCTGGAGAGCAGAGCAGCAGCAGAGGAGGAGAGGCTGGACATGGAGGAGCCACCGCACAGGCCCGGAGCATAAGAACACACCAGGGGGACACAAAAGAGGGAGACCACGGAGCACTGAAGGGAGGCGGAAAAAAAAAGAAAAAAGGGGGAGAAACACTGACCCATCCCGGAGGAGAGAGACAGACCAGGAGGACCAGGATTTCCGCGCACCTGATGGACTGAGAGGACAGATGAATGAAGACTGCCTACACTAACGCCTATCGATGCCTGGCCAAGGACCTGGACGCCTACGCCATGAACGCGGACATGACGATGGACGGCATCGGCAGCCTGCACGGCGGGGTCTCGGTGGGCTCCATGGTGCCTGACGCGGATCTGATGAGCGTGCACGGCGCGCACCGCGGGGGCTCCTCGGGGGCCATGGGGGGACACGCGGCGGCGGCGGCGGCGGCGGCGGCCACCCTGCGGATCCACCAGGACCTGGCGGCCGCCGCCGCCGCCTCCTCCCGCTCGGCCATGGTGTCCGGCATGGCCAGCATCCTGGACGGCGGCGGCGGCGGCACCGGGGGGGAGTACCGGCCGGACCTGTCGCTGCCGCTGCACCACGCCATGAGCGTGCCGTGCGACGCCTCCTCTCCCGGGATGGGCATGAGCGGCACCTACACCACCTTGACCCCGCTGCAGCCGCTGCCCCCCATCTCCACCGTGTCGGACAAGTTCCACCACCACCACCACCACCACCACCACCAGCGGCTCTCCGGGAACGTCAGCGGGAGCTTCACCCTGATGCGGGACGAGCGGGGTCTGCCGGGCATGAACAACCTGTACGGCCCCTACCACAAGGAGCACATGTCCGGGATGGGTCAGAGCTTGTCCCCGGTGCTGGGCAACGGCCTGGGGGGCTCCCTCCACAACACCGCCGCCGCCCAGCAGGGTCTCCACAACTACGGCAACGGTCACGAGAAGATGCTCAACTTCGACTCCACCTCCTCCATGCTGGGGGCCAGGGGGGACCACCACCAGCACCGAGGCCTCGGTGGCCCCGCCGCCGGCGGGATGATGCCGCACCTGAACGGGATGCATCATCCCGGGCACCCGGTGTCCTCCTCGGGCCACCACCACCTCCACCACCCCCACTCCCACCTCCAGTCTCCGCCTCACGGGCCGGTGTTGGCCTCCACCAGGGAAAGACCGCCCTCCTCCTCCTCGGGGACTCAGGGGGGCAACAACGGGTCGGGGCAGCTGGAGGAGATCAACACCAAGGAGGTGGCGCAGAGGATCACGGCGGAGCTGAAGAGGTACAGCATCCCACAGGCCATCTTCGCCCAGAGGGTCCTGTGCCGCTCTCAGGGGACCCTGTCGGACCTGCTGAGGAACCCCAAACCCTGGAGTAAACTAAAGTCCGGCAGGGAGACCTTCAGGAGGATGTGGAAGTGGCTGCAGGAACCCGAGTTTCAGAGGATGTCGACCCTCAGGCTGGCAGGTATGGAAGTGTGTGTGTAAGTGTGTGTGTGTGTGTGTGTGAGGAGAAATATCTGCTGTTTGACTGTTTTTAAGTCTCATTTCACTCCCTTCATTCCGATCACTCGTGTTATGATGACCATTATTGATCAATAACAACAAGGGGATCGATCAGGAGTGATAAGGTCACGGGATCTCCCTCCAGGTCCTCTGTTTAGAAACACGACTTTTAGACTCTTTAGTTTAACATTAAAACACAAGCGATAAGAACTAGGATTGATCGAAGCACGTGTCCTCGAGCAGGTTATTAGTGTGTGTTTTTAGAGGTTTGAAAGGGTCGTTCGATTGTCCAGGAGGGTCAGGCATCGGTGGGTCTGCTGCCCCCTCTAGTGAGGACCCTCCTCACGACCCTCTATTGTCTGCAGCGACACAGGAGGAGACGCTGTTAAATAGGCTTGGAGTGGATGATGGTGAAATGTGCAGATGCACAGAAATGTGACTTTTTTCCTCCGTAAATATTCTGACTGCGTTTGGGATTTTGTTGCGCTTTAGATCATTTTTAACGAGACAGGTTTTGTTGTGATATTTATATATATTTTTCCTTATTGTATGTGGTTGAATCATCAGTTTATTTTCCCTATTTCGTTGCTTCAAGTTCAGTTGTGTTGATGGTTTTATTGGCAGTAAAATAAAAGTATTTAAAGGCAGAAGTTTGGTCCAAAATATTCTCATGTTCCTCGTCATCTTTACTAAAATGTCAGAAATTATCATTTTAAAAAACGAATTTAGCCCACTTTTAAATATTAAACGTATTTTTAAAGACCAAAAAACGTGTTTTTTTGTGTATTAATGTGTAGATGTATTTGTTTAAAAATAGGCCACACACTTTAATATTTCAGTTTGTAATGTTTTTCATGAAATATTGTAATAATAACGATTTACTGTAATGCATACAACTGTAGTTAAATCGAACAAAACATCATCATTAAAAACGATTAAAGCTTTAAATATTGCTGGAGCTGGTAACTCACAACAAATCAATAATCTTCTTTACTGTATTATTCTAAAAGCAGTTAAAATAAATAAATAAATAGAATGTTATAAATGTAAAATCAGATTATGTTGTTTAAAATAT
This sequence comes from Callionymus lyra, assembly GCF_982586985.1. Lineage (NCBI taxonomy): Eukaryota > Metazoa > Chordata > Actinopteri > Syngnathiformes > Callionymidae > Callionymus > Callionymus lyra. The sequence continues at coordinate 13,043,371 of NC_141822.1, forward strand.
CTAAATCCAGAATAATAGACTTGTATCTCTCAAATTAATGCACAGAAGAAACTAAAATTTAAGGTTAGATCCTCTAGAATGTCATATGTTTATCCTTCACGTTTTAATAAAAATAAACCTTTAAACCAAAATTGGTTCTGAGAATAAACAAAGATTTGATTTATTTGAAATAATTAATATTATTTCAGTTATCTTCATTTTAGTCAATAAAAAAAGTATACTTTATCTAAAAACTGTTTGCCAAAATCGTTTTAACGTATATAACCAGTAAACACTTAATTATAAAAAGGAAAATTGATCATTTTGAAAGCAAAATATTTAATTTTATTGAATATTTAGAGGTAAATTAAAATGTTTTTAGTTACTTTTAAACTGCCTTTTCTTTCAAGGCCCTTTTCCAGAGGCCTTCAGCTTCACTCTGGGCCTGTGGGGTTTACTCCAGGTACTCCAGCCTTCCATCATTCAAATGAATAACTGGCTCCTAAAAGTGTGTGTTTCATGATTTTGTTTTCATGTTGCCTTCAGGGCCTCCTGAGATTCCACCGTATCTTAATTTTGACATATTTTAAATGATAGTTATAGTTAAAAGAATGTGATGTGTCATTGGAATAATTGAGATCTTTGGCGTCCCTGGACTTCTGCAGAGATTGTTGTCGTCTAATTGGTGTAAAAGTTGTTCGGAGGCATTGTGTGTCCTCGCCCCCCCTGTGTGTTGTAAAATGTCAGCATGTTGAAAGTCACTACTCAACAGCGGCGTGATGGAACACACTCAGCGGCATTTGTTCTCACACACACGCCAAACAAGAAGAGAAAAAAAATCAATGTTTTTCATGAACCAGTTTTGGTTCTTTATTGCAGTGTAATTACACTTTCAACCTGCAGTGTATCCTCGCATGTTGTTGTTGTTGTTTTTAATTTAACCTATAGCTTTAAAAACACTTTCCTAAATTCACTTTTTGTTCTTTCTCCCTTAGTCGACATCATGCAGGTGTAAATATGACTTTAAAAGACACGTTAAGATACATTTCCGCTGTATTAAATGAGAGGGAAAACAAAAGCCGAATGGTTTGAGAATATTTGATTTAGTTAGGATAAGGAATCAGTGTTTGATCAATCACTGAGCTGATTAGATTCACTCGCAGTGATCGGATCACATTTTCTAAACGCTCTCAAACAGATTCAGGTGCTTGTTTATCAACTGTGATGATATATAAATAAGAATAAAACCAATAGTGAGACGTTTCTGCTCTAAAACTTGAGCTTGCTTTTCATATTCAGTGCAAATATTCATGGTAAACATATGTTTATATATGTGTTCTGCCTGCAGGCTGCTGTCAGATTATTCAATTCCCAACCGTGAACTGATTTAAAAAATATATGAATTAAACAGCAAATGTGTAAATTAAGGTTGTTTCTCTGGAACTTGTATTCGATCGATTAAGAAATTTAAATACATTTCACTTATTAAGGATATAAGCCAGTCAATATTTAAATAAAATAATAATACATGATGACGTTATTACTTAGAGAAAAGGTTTATGTTGACGAACCATTTTTAAATCAACTCATTAAACGTGTTTTTGTACTTTATTCGTTTTCGGAGAAAAAAACCCTTCACTTCCTTCTCATATTTTCTTTGTGACGTTAATACGACTGAAGAACAAGCGGCGGCTGGAGTTCTGCTCCGGCAAAGCTACAAGCAACTAATAGAGGAGGGGTCAAAGGTCAGAGCTGCAACACTCAGACAATAGATGGAGCAAACATTCCCCCTCGCTGACCAGCTCACCCCCCCCACAGGCCCGAGAGATAGCCAGAGAGTAGGGGGGCGAAGGGGGGGGTCATAATTAATAATTAGTTCATGAATCAAGAACATTCTTTGTGTTGTTATCAGCTCGGATCTAAAGTCATCTTCTGCTTTGATCCTCCGACATTCTGAAGATACGATTTGCTGACTCATCGTGTCGGTGAGAGAATCACAGGTGAGAAGAATGATTGGTTTTTAAATAACATTCTTGTGGAGAAAAGAGTAGGAGTTTGGTTTTTCTGCAGCGTTGAACGTTGTTTTGTTGTTTTCAACGTCAAGTTCTGTTGCTGATCTGTGGATCCACGTGGATTTATTTCACCTCCTGTCGTTGGAACTTCGTTCTCATGAATAGACGAGAGTTTTGTCAAGATTTCTGCCACGTTTTCAGAGCGTTTGAATCGATGAATCTTCTCTTCTGTCAGAGTTCCTCGAGTCACTGATGGAATTATTACTTCCTTGGGTTCATATATTCCCAATAAAATAAAATATTGTGAGCAAAAGTATGAACGAAACAATAGTCAGAAGGTTGCAGGTTCGAATCTGGCTTGAGGCACCTCTTGATTTGAATAATTGCACAAGATGATAAAAGTGTATTAAAAAATATGAGGCAAATTTCTACTATTATATTAGATTGAAATTCGATTCATTAAAGGAAAATTAAAGGACTTAAAGAAAAGACAAAATGAAGTATTAGTTCATTAAAATGTGTTTTGGGAAAAGAACAGAATTGTATCATTGAAAGAAACAATACATTAACTTCAGAATAATAGATCATTACAATAAAATTGTTATTTCAATTAAAAAGAAAAATCACAATGATATGCAAGTAAATGCACATAAATAAAAAATATATAAACATACATAATGTATTTATTCAAAGAAACAGCAAATTAAAGTAAAAAACAAAAAGACTAAATCATTGAAAAATGCTTTTTGAAATAAAATGAAAAGAAAATTATATATAATAAAAAAAATGATAATAACACAATGGTTTACAAGGTAATGAACATAATTTAAAATATATATAAACTTACAAAATGTATTGACTGAAAGAAAAGGTAAATTTAAGTTCAAGTTAATAAATAAATAATGACAAAATGCTCTTTAAAATAAAAATACTGTTTCATAAATCACAAACAAAATGGTAGGCAAGTTAATGCTCATATATAAAGATAGGTGTAAATGGAAACCAATAATCTGAATTAAAATGGAGGTATATCTGTTTTACAAGGTCATACCCGGGAAAGAAAGAGTCAAAAGTGATTTAAATAAATAAATAATATAATAACATTTTTAATGAATTAAATCAAATAAATAAAACATAATATATATATATATATATATAATTTATCTCTCAAACTCACTTGAAGCACAGATTCATTCGTCTTCCTTTTTTTGGCATGTTAACATAAAACATTCAAACTTAAATTGTTGTATAAAAACACAAATAATCGATAGAAACAAAGTGTTGACGACGATTAATACCAACTCCCTCATCCAAGCGTCGTCGTCGTGCCGCCCTTTTTCCTTTTCCATATTTCCTCCTCTGCTCCTCCCTCTTTCTCTCGGTGCATCTTTTTGGGCAGAGGTATTATGTGATTGTCCAGGGAATTGAACACAAGAGCAGAGGCAGCAGCGGCCCGATGAATTATTGATGGGAATCTCGGCGTGACCCACCTCGGCCTGCTCACTGCACTACTTCACCTCACAGCCGGGTTAACCAAGCAAAGGAGGAGTCCGTTGTTGGGATGGAGGAAGCTGACTGCGACTGTGAATTATGGATGAAAAGAAAATGATCCTTAAACAGCTCCAGAACTGAGTTGCTGGGATGGAAGCGGATGTGCAAAAGCAAAATCGCAGGAATCAACAAATGAAGGCTCTTTTTCAAAGCCATGTCGTTTCCATGGCGACGACTCCATCCTCATTTGTCTCTGATAGTGCTTCTCTCACTTAGAAAGTGATCGCTCCAGTCAGCACATCAAGTTAATACAGCCTCAATTTACTACTGCGGACAAAAGATCCCTCTTGTTTCCATGGATTGTAGCATCAAATTTTTATTTGGCTAAAAGTATGACCTTAAAATCCATTGTTTTAGGTAAAATTAGGCTAATAAACTTAAATAATGCAAAATAATAAAGGTTTTTATATTGTGGAAATGTTTTCATAAATAGGAAAATATATATAATAATATATATATGTTTTTAAGTTTAATTAGTGTACTTAAAGAGAAAAATGGAAGGTTTAGTTGGAATTAAACATTTAAATTGAGGTGCAAACAGTGATAAACAAATAAATATGTTCACAGCTTTGAAAGAAAATCTGATGTATTTAAAATGATAAACGGTAAAAATAAGAAATATTGAATAACCAACTGAATAACTATGCATTTAAAACGTGAAACTTGCAGCACATCACCATTTCACTAAGTTACTTTTTTTTTAAGCTATTCGCTTGTTCTTTAATGCAGTTTAATGAAGTACGAACCTCAAGGTTGCCCCCTAGTGGTTGGTTGACTACCTTTTTAACTCAATAGAATTTTAAACGTTAATAATCGCTAATATCATGTTTGTTTAATCTTGGAAGCAAAAATTGAAATAAAAAAAAAAAGATCAAAAGTCAGTTAATTGTGAAACCCTTATTTAGACTCACATTGTTTTAATAAGAAAAATGACGGTGGCTCAGAAGTGCCAAACGAATTTACAAACTCTGAAACGAAATTACAATTTCCTGAAACAAATTAACAATTGAGATTTGTACAATTGTTTTAGAGTTTATTACATTTATTTTTCACTTCTGGGCTAATAATATAAGCAATATTACTACAATCACTATTTTTATACAAATATAATATATTAATTAATATATTTTCATTTTTTAATAAACGCTAAAAACGAACAAAATATAATAAATAATAATATTATAATATAATATAATAAAATAAAATAATATAATAGTATTAATTTAATAATAAAAACGAATTCAATAATAACAATATTAAAATATAGATGGATATATATATATATATATATATATATATATATATATATATATATATATATATATATATATATATATATATATATGTATTTCTGACAAAAAAAAAAGTCAATTTCTCTCGCAGTAGATTTCAGAATTGACTTCTAAAATGTTTTATTTTCTCAATTGTTGATCTGATTTCCTAACCTTTGTAGTGATTTTACAAAAGTGTATCGGCACAATGGACATCTCAGATCATGACTCAACATATGGACAGATGCTAATTGCTAATGCTAATGACAAATGTGAGGGATGTGCAAACAAGAAATAAACCGGGCTCATAGAATCAAGTGCTGAACCCCCACAACCTTCACTGTAGCCCCCGATCACAACATCCCTGCGATAGTTTAGTGATTTCTGGTTACAACTGTCCACAACGATTACGCCCGGGCTGAGGCGCCGGAGCTGAAGGAGCCTGTGCTGGGTCCGACCCGGTCGCTCCGGGTCCAGGAGAGAAAATGGCCCTGTCGTGGTTTTATTAGGGCGGTCAAATCAAACGTGACACCTGGACCCGGAGCCGCTCGAGGCAAAGTGCCTGAAGAATCTTAACACACCAGACACTCAGATGTTTGAGTCTGAGCGAGAAATATTCATCTTTACATGGATTTGTCTTTAAAAGACGGTAGTTGATGAAGGTCTGGTTTTAATTCTATGCATCTCATCGTATTTATCTTCAGTTTTTCTTTATCTTTGCATCTATTTTCGACATAATTTAGCCAAAATAATTCCCTGTAAAGAAGTTTACTCCAGAGCTGAGTTTAATCTCTGACTTTCCTCATCCTATCAGCCAAAACTACGCCTTTTATTCTCTTCTTCTTCTTTCATTTTCCTCCCACTTTCCTCCCCGGGCTTCATTAGTATTGGCGAGGAGCCGGGTCTGAAATTACGTTGTCCACCCGGGTAATGAATAAAGACGGACGACTGCACCTGTCAGTCGGTGAGAAGGGTTCGCTGTGACAGAATCACAGAGCTTAAAGTAAATGGAAGACAAACAAGATGTCTTCGCTAACATCCTGCTGTGGTGTTAAACTGCTGTGGAATAATTAGAGTTTTCTTCTCATTCTGTTCGTTCATGATAATAAGTGTGATAACTCCTGACTATAGTCATGGAAATAACTATAATAATGATAATTTAAGTAATTATAGTAACTGGGGGTTTGAGGAAATAGTGATACACTTAAATATCACGATATTGTTTCACAATACTGTGTTAATATTCAACATTTCAATATTTATTTTTGGCTTTAAGATCCTATTTTATTTTTTTATCAAAGTTAATTATAGTTTATATTTCAATAAAGTGTTTGGAAAATAAAAATAAATAGATTTTCTTTAAATTCACAATTATTATACTAAATGTATGTATAATAAATGTTCCTATTGTTTTTTTTCCCTTTTTTATTTGCAATTAAACCTCTGGCCACTAGTTGGTAGCAGTCATTACGACCTCTACTCAGCTTAAGGAACAATGAGATCTGGGCAGTTGACTGAGGACGAGAGGATACAGTCGACTCCAGCAGCTTGTAAAGCTGATTTAAAACAGCAGTTACGACTTCGTCAAGAATCATATGGTCTGTAAATTCTGCAACACCAGAGTCAAGTACTCGACAATACTACACATATGATACTACAGTATCACGATATATGGTATCGTTGACTGTGTATTGTATCGCCGGATTTATGCGAATACACTCCTCAATAATAGAGGAAACATTTACTTCATGTCAATATATCTTTGATTTCCTTTTTAAATAATCAATTATTATTTTTCTTTTGATTAAGATGGTGTTTAATTCATGTCATAATTTTGGTAGTCGCATTTTAAAAGTACTTATAAATGCATGATAACATTTGTATTTAAAATCTGAATTGACCGTTCTTTTGGTTGAACCTCAAGACAAGGTTATATCTCAGGTTTGTTTCCCAACATGAGGCAGAAAAGGAGGCTCGTGAGGTTTTTAGCCGGAGCTTGACCTGCTCTCTTATCACTCACTGTTTGAGTCCAAACTCAACAAAACACCTGCAGTAGCTGCTGGTTTGGTGGTAAAAGCATTAAAAAAAGGGAGCCTCGGTTTGATCAGGAAGATGGATTTTTTTTTCTCTCTTTCTGAGGAGAACCGTACTTTATTTGATTGGGCCACATAAGTGGATTCATCAGCTGGGATCTGTCTTTGATTGGATTATGTTTCATATTGGATGGACCAGATCCAATTGTAGATATTACAACCTTTAATGGAAACAGGTTTAGTGTGAGCAGTGGACAGTGGCGACTACGTAGAAAGAGAAAAGGATTCCAGGGAATAATAAATAATAACGCGACAATATATTTATTTAATTCAAATTAAAAACGAGTAAACACCCTTCTATTAAAAGATAATAACATTAATTCATGATAAACAGTGCAGTGTTGAGCTGGAGCTCGATCAATATTCCCACTGATCAACTCGCAGTTCGGATCTTTCCGCACGTCCCGTGATTGACAGGCGATGTGTTTAGGATTTACTGGCAGCGGAAAAAAAAACAATATCAATATTCAACTCCTCCGGGGAGTTTCTGGCTGAGTGGGAAACCTTGATCACGTCACCTAATCTCCCGCAGACAAACACTGAGCCGTTTGCCAGGACGTCCAGATATAGCAGCTCCGATCAATCGCCGACGGCAATACATTGATCAGGGAACGTCGTCGGCGGGTGTGTGTGTGTGTGCGGTTGTGTGAACCCCGGGTGAGCGCCAGGACGCCCCGGGGAAAAAAAACACACAAAAAAAACGTTGATAAGAAAATGTACAGACGGTTAACTCGTCATCTATTAATGAGTGTCTTCTGTGTGTGTGTGTGGGTTGGTGTGTGCGTACATGCTTTTTTGTGTGTCAACAAGTCAAAGGTCACACAAATGTTTCGCTGAAATCTTGCAAAATTTCTGTCAAACACACTTTCTTTTCATCCCAGTTCCGAACGTTAACGTTTTTTAAAACACAAACTGTAGATTAAGTATGAGAACGACAAACATTAGCATTTGATGCTAACAATACTTTAGCTTACACGTCCTTTACTTTTATTTGGTCGTAAAGAGTTACCTAAAATAATTTGTTTATCTAAATTATTCACATATCTCACTGAGAGATTAATAATAAATACGTATAGTAGTAAAATAGTGATGAAGCTTCTTGAAGCATCACTGTTATATTTAGAGTCCACTAGATGGCAGTATCTGCTGTATAATCTTTGGTTTTGAGCTACTTCTTGAATGAAAACTAACCAATAACAGAACTTTCCGAGCTGTGAAAATAAGGCTTCATGAAGCTTCATAAACCCATAGCTTATGACTTCTTATATCTATATTATATTGACACATACATCCAGATTTAGAAACGTTTTTAACAGATTTAAACTAATTAATATTTATATGTATACATGTGGTGGTGATGAACTGATGAAGCTTCATGAAGCATCGTTCTTATTTTCAGAGCCCACTAGATGGCGGTGTCTGCTGTATAATATTTGGTTTATTTTTAAATGAAACATCACATTATTTTAAGGCCAAGAGCGCCACCTCCTGGGCTCCTGAAGTAAGGCTTCACAAAGCGTCATGAACCAACATAAATGATGAGTTATCTGAATATATCTATATTATATTAATGTATATTCCATCCACATTTAGAAACATCATTCTTATTTCAGAGCCCACTAGATGGCAGTATATACTGTTGAATCTTTGCGTAATCTAACATCACGTTATTTTAACACGTCCTTAAAATAATAACGCCACCTCTTGTTTCACAAAGCTTCATAAAACTTATGATTTAGCTGAAATAATGTGTGTGTCTATATAATATTGACGTATTCATCCACATTTAGAAACTTTTAAAACAGATTTAAATTGTGAAAATGTATATTGTTTCATGGTAGTGATGGACTGATGAAGCTTCATGAAGCATCGTCCATTTTTTCAGAGCCCACTAGATGCTACTAAATTGCTGGATGATATTTGGTTTTGAGCAATTTTTCAAACTCACTTTATTATAAAGGCCAAAAGAGCGCCACCTGATGGGCTGTGAAAGTAAGGCTTCATGAAGCTTCATCAGTCCATGAATGGTGGAGACGATCAACTCCTGCGTTGAATTAGAAGAGCCAGAGTTGAAGATGCTCAGGTAGGAAATACAAACTGAACTGAATATCAGACAAAGAACTGAAGTAAAAAGTAAAAGTAAAAGAGGAGAGGAGAGTGGGATGAGATGTTGGACAAAAATAGCTAGCGCAGAAGAGGTTGATTTTGCTGGAGGAAGAGTCTGGAATTTGATTTAAAACCTGAATAAATAGGCGTCAATAATTGATCAATAAAAAAGAAAATGTTGCCATATAGTGAAAATATAGTGAGCAAAATGTGTGTCGTAAAAGATTTGTGTATCAAATATTTGCTGTTGATTCCATGAACACCGTCAGGATCGAAGAGAAACTTGTGAAACTAAGTCAAATCTAGTCCGAATTAGAGACGGTCGAACTCCTCTGAGACCATTTCCTTGTTGGATCAATGACATCACTGGGTCAGTTGTGAATGGTCAGTCCATGACTTTGTAAACACGACTGTGTGTGTGTGTGTGTGTGTGTGTCTCATGTGTACAGAAGGATTGGTCATTTTCTGTGGGTTTTTAAGTCCACACAGTTCGTGATGAATTCACTGGACAAAGTTCTCATGATGACACACAAAGATAAACACACACAATCTGACTTTCTAACTAGAACATGTCCGAAATGAGGTTGAATTACACAAACAAAAACTAGTTGGCGTTTGAGTTAATGGAGAGACTGGATGATAAAAGTACCTGAAGAAGAGAGAAACATCGAGTCAAACCTTGAGTCACAAAATGTTCATCTAAATAATTTGTGTTTCTTTTTCCCCAATTGTGTGTCCATTTGTGTGTGTGTGATATTGAGACCATTGTCCGTCTTTTCACCCGTTTCCGGTTATTAAAGCGGGAAGCGGAAATCATCTCGGTGCATTAAGCAGACGCACACGTAAACATACATTCATGCACAACACAACACACACGTACACACACGCACACGCACACACTAAGTGCTAAAATGCAATGGGTCTTTATTATCTTTGTGTATCAGACGAAGATTTTAAGTGCTGTGATGTATGCAATGCTTGAAGTGTGTGTGTGTGTGTGTGTGTGTGCACGTGTGTGTGTGCACGTGTGTGTGTTGTGTGCGTTTAACGACTCCCACCCAGACTTTATACTGTAATATAAAGTGTAGTGTTCCAGTTATGTGACTATATCATGATGGATTGAGTTTCTGGACAGACCTCGAGGTAGTGCAGTATTTTAAGAGTTGTACTAAATTATAAATATTTAACTAGTATTTTAAATCTACATTCTTTAAGGCCAAAAAGGGCAATTTGTTCATACTTTTATCTTTAAATGTTTCACTTGATATTTTTAAATTGAGATTATTATGGGTTTATAGTTTTAAATGATACAGAAAACATCTTTTTACATAGTATTTTTTGACATTTCGATTGTAGTACTGACAAATATCATCTGGTGAAATTATAGTTGGAGCATGAATTGATGAATAAACATTTATAAAAGGTAACAAGAATATAAAAGTCAAGAATATTAAGATATAAATGATGACAAAATTAAATTGAATAACAACACAACTGCTACACACTATAATAACCGTCATAATTGGAGGAAGATAAAAACCTCTTAGCAATTAGTTAGCAGTTTTTGCTCTCGTTTCTCCTGCACACGTTGTTGTGTTGTTGTTGTTGTGCGTTCGGCCATCTTTGAATCCGAAAAAAAACACACGGCGTCGTCCCGAGCGCGGCGAGACGAGGAAGCGTCTTAATTATTTGCCGAAAGCAAGAGTCCCTCGATGGCATCACGATGACATCAGACGCATTAACAATGTGCCAAAGTCACAATTGATTAAAGATTTAAACAAGGCGTTGCTCGGCCCCGTCGGCCTCGTGACGGAGTGTCCACATGTGGCGCCACACACAAGGGCGACTTTACTACTTACCCTGCACTTATATGCCCTCGGTGTAATGGATACCAAGGCTTAAGTGGTAATGGTGCAATAAAAAAAAACAGAAGATACACAGCGGAGGAGGAGAGACGCGCTGAAAGGAAAAGAAACAGGGAAGGGGAAAAGACGGAGGCGAAGGAGGGAGGAGAGACGGAGGAGCAACAATGGAGGAGGAGAGACAATGGAGGAGGAGAGATAATCGAGACAAAAGAGCCATCACGGGAGGCAAAAAAAATGAAAGAAGAGGTGATGGATGGAGGAGTGAAAAGCTGGAGACACTCGGAGAAATAGCGGAGGAAGCAAATGAAAGAGCAAATGAATGGATGAGAGGAGTGAGTGATGGAGTTCAGGGTCGTTTTGTTCAATAGAACCAGCAACTGATCATGTGACGAGGATCCTCGACCTGAGCAGGGAGAGAAGGAGGATCAGCTTCGTGTCGAGCGAAACAAAAACACAAATTAAATCTGTTGGATTTCATTGTTTGTTTCCTGCTCACATGTCAGCAGGAAACACTGGAACGGTTGAGGGATGAATAATATCGTCGTTTATATTAGTGACATCAGAATATTTTAAGGGTTTAATGAAACGTTAAAATGTTAAATTTTCTTTTGGATATTTTTAGATTTTTTTTTTTAATAATTGAATTCAATTATTCTCATATTTAAAAAAATTATTTTATTTTTAATTAATAATTGAATTAAATAACGTGTATATTGATGGGTAATGTTTATTTTAATGAAATAACTGAATTCAATTCCATTTAAATATATATATATTAAATACAATAATTATTACATTGAAAGGAATTAAAAAAGAAATAGTTTTTGAAATAATTGAATTACAATTACAAATCTTTTCATTCATTGTTTTATTAATATAGTATGTATTCAATATTGTATTCAAAAATATATTCTCTAAATTCAATATTTTTTTAATTCAGTATAAAAATGTCATAGTGCCAACTTTAAATGATTAAAAAGGAAACACAAATAATAAATTCAGAAAGTAATATTCGAATTATTGGAATTTAAAAACTGTTTCATTTCATTTTATTTTTTTAAATATTGGATTTATTTAAATTCAATTATTTAAGGGGGAAAAAAATCCGACTTTCAATAGCAACATTATTTAATGCACATATTTAATAACCTTTCAATAATAACCTTTGAACCTTTCAATATAGAAACAATGAAGTTCAATCATTTAGAAAAAAAACTTTATTTAATGCTGACATTTGTTTTTTTAATTAAACAATTCAAAGTTTAAAAGTTTGAATTGTTTAATTCAACCATTCAATATTATAATTGCACTGATTTACCTTCATAGTCTGAGACTCTCAGTGACACACAAGCTATAGTGTATGTAAAACCGTGTATCTTTACAAACAAGTCGACGTGTTTTCTTCGGCTCATTGAGCGACGATCGCTCCGTCTGGTACCAGAACCAACGGAGGAAAAACACCTTCTCTTTGATTCATAGATGAAGTGAAGTCATTGGACGTGACCAGTGGAATGTTTTCTCAAAATCAAAGTAGAAGAATGTTCACATGGCGACTTACAAATGTGTAAGAAAAGATAAAGAAACAGATGATACCGAGTCTTCTAATGACAGTAAAAGTGAGGATGAAGGAACCAAACCTCCTCGTCCGGGTCTCTCGTCTCACATGCACGACTCTCTCCACTTCAAGCGTCGGGTAAAACATCCCCTCATTGTGTCCATTGACGAGCTTCATTGACGTGTTTGCTGTGTGTTCGCGGCCCTTGAAGCCGAGCACTCGACTTGACCCTCCATACGAGTGCATAGATAGCAGCCTCTAAGTCGCCGTAATGGCTCTCGCTGCAGCGCCAGACTTGACCTTTAGAGTCGCTCTTTGTGCCGGAACACATTTGAATGACTCCCGCCGCGCTTTTACATCCATTCCAGGTATGGATATTAACTCAAGTGTGTTTGGAAAAGCTGGATAATATCCATGAGAATACTGTTTGAGGACGTTTACGCTGGACTATAAGATGGAAACTGTTGGTGTTTGTTGAGAAAAGCACCAAAAAGAAGGTTATGCATCTAGTCTTTTGGTGTTTTCGTGAAGAAATATTTTAAAGATTCTGAAGCTATAATCATTGCCTATTGTTCCGTAATGCTGCTGCCCCCTGCTGTCCATTGGTATAAGTAGAATTTCAAATGCCAAAAAAGGGCATCAAACTGTATCAATAACATAAAGGAAACACAATAATATTATGTTATGATATGATATGATGATTAGATAGGTGTATAAGTGAGTGACTTGGTGAAAGCACAGTTTTTCTGGTTATCTTTGAGATTGCGTTAGAAAATATACTTTAATAGAAAAGTTCACATCAAGAAGAATCCAAGGTTTTAACGATCTTTATTATTTTGCTCCGAAATCATCCCGAGTATGAAACATTTATGGATTTTGCTAAAATAAATGTCAATTTATTTTAGCAAAATGGCGTCTTTTAGCAACAAGACTAGGTAGTAGATTTTTTTAACACATATAGTTTAATATTCCCTTTCACATATTTCAAAAATATATTGTCTTAAGACAATATATTTTAATTCAGAGCAAATTAAATTCAACGTAAAAATTTTGATAAATTAGTGTCAACGATTTTTATATTGAATTTAAAAGGCAACACATTAAAACAATAACAAAATTCAGTAAAAAATATTGGAATTATTAGAATTAAAATAAAAGTGTGTTTATAAAAATGCATCCATTTAACAATAATATTATAACAATAACTGGAAGGGTAAAAGGATATAAGTAGGAGTGAAACAAATACTTTTTTTCAATAATAAAAAAAAAAAAATTGATTTATTTCCTGCCTCTAATAAAAATTTAAGAATGAATGTCAAACCAAATATTCACAAGAATACACCACAGCATTTTTTTTATAAGATAAAGCTGTGTTTGAATCAAAAGTGTGTCTTAAATGCTCTTTTTTTTCGATGTGTTTGCTCCAAAAAACAGCATCTGTGACGATCTGATTTCCCGCTGATCCTGTTTGTAGCTGTAGACACATTTAGCAACACTGTGATTCACCACAGAGAGCTGATGTAAGACAGAGGAACCCTGCTGTATCGATCCCATTGATCCACTGCTTACCTCTAAAGAATACACCCCCATCTCTGCCTCTCTCCCTCCCCCACTCACAAAGCTCTTCTGAATAATATAATTGCGAGCCTGATCCTCACTGTAACCTGGACCGACCTGATGGAAGCGCTGGAGCGTCCCTCGCTCATGCTGCTGTGAGTGGGAGGTTTTCATTGCACCTTTTTTTTGTGTTGTTGTTGTTGTGCTTCAAGATGTGTTGGCACTTTTCTTTTTTTTTTAAACGCTCGTCTGAAAGAAAAAAAGTGCTGCCGAGATCCTTTTCATGGGCCGACAGCAGAGCAGACGAAAATAGTCCAGGAAAAAAACCTTCAAAAGAAGATTTGATTTTCTGTTTTATTTTTTTTAAAGGTAACACTCAGGAGAAATGTGTTGTGAGTGAAGGACTTGAAGGTTGTTTTGAGGTCAGCGTTGATGTGTGGATACACTCTGAGACCACTAAGAACATTATGACCATCCACCAGAGGGGTCAACTGGCCAGTTTGGACTTTTGTCGTGAAATTTTATTTGGGTTTTCTCTTAGTAATGATCCAGTTTCATGTCTGCGTTATATTCATGGACCGGGCTTTAAAAAAAAAAGGAAAAATAAATGATATACAGTTTGTGTTTCACTCGTTTTCACCAGTTTACAGGTTTATTTTTTGAGTAAACCTGAGTAAATGTTACTTTATAGGAAATACTGTATGTTTTTTCAAAATAAAACACCTTTCAGAAAGTAATAATTCAAGGAACAGAATTCTACACATATATATAAATGCCTCACATGACCACTGATAATAACTGTCAAAGCTACAATTATTCAACGTATTAACCAGCTGACGTTGTATAAGATGGAGTCCCTTGCTTGGCCCTGCACCTATAAACAAACTCCAAATGGGCCACAAAAGTTTAAGGCCCCTGATCTTCAACACATTCCCTAGTGCTGGACCTTTTCTATTTTTAATAGAGTCAAAGACAAGAAAAAAATATTGAAATGTTCAAAAGACTATAAAGATTCAGCCAATCATACATACACGGTAGAACAGTCTGCAGTCTTGACTCCACCACAGCTCCTCTCATCCAAGTCAAGACAAAGAGGACAAAGGAAAAGATATGTTGACTGATACTAAAACAAAATGTGTAACATATTGATACCTCAGGAGGAACACGTTATAAATGGAAGCCTCACTACATCAGATAAAAAGGATTCTTGTTTTTTTGAAGTGACCGAATGACTCTTGAATAAAGGAAAAAAGGAATAAAGGAAAATAAAACTTTATTGATACAGGTTTGGTTAAAAAATATTGGTTTGTTGTGGACTTAAATGAAGAAGTGGATTGCATTCCATCAACGATTTGTGTCGATTTCTTAACATATTTGTATCGTTGTGTTCACAAAAAGGAACTGTGGACTCACTTGGACAGATCAATAGTGCCACCACTCTGTGACAAACCGTTACTACTGTCTGTCAAAATAAGTCTTTATTTTTTGAGATTTGAGATTTATTATTCATATTATTATTTTTATTTATATACTTAAATTCATATTTTTAATACCAGTCACAATACATCATAAATGTGCCTAGCGTGTGTATGTGTGTGTGTGTGTGTGTGTGTGTGTTACGTAATAGTTTTGCTACAGAATCGAGTCTTTAACGTGATTCTCATTGATCGTGCAGGCGGAGACTCGTGCATAGTTGATTCAGGAGGTAATGAAATCAAACACACCCTCACCTCACCCGCCCCTGACAACACACGACACATCATCTCAGACACACAACATCTCAAGCGTCTCATTTGACTCACACACTGTAGACTTGAACACATCCTTCTGTGACACAAACATTTATATTTTGTTAATGTAACGAAGGCATTAACGATGGTTTTAGAAACCAGTGGATTCTATTTTAAAAATATAAAATTACAATTGTTTTTTTGATGCATGTTTTAAAATGACTCACATTTTGATATTTGTGGTAAGAGATGACGGAAAAGTTGACCTTGTTAATGTATTCTGTATAATAAAAATGATTATTTCACGAATAAAATGCATCACAACCTTTATAACAAATAAATATATAGATATTTTAATTAATCTATAATTTACTTTTAATTAATATATTCATAAGTACATTTAAAGGCAGCCTACAACAACCCATTTTATTTGTTCATAAATATAATTTCTTTAAACTATAATAATGAAAAAAAATTAATTGAGGACTACGCAGAGAAACATTATTTTCTTTAATGCACCTTTTATTTCAGTTTAATAGAGTCATACGTCTGGAAGGATTACAAATAAATGGTTTGAAATAGTGTTAATAATACAATACATTTATAATAAGTTAAGAACACTACATTGGAAAAATGTACAAACATATGTATAAAGCAAAATATTAAGGTGATACATTTCAGTTTTCAAAACCCCCACTTTTCTATTTTTGGAATATTTCTGTGGCTATTATTATAGCAACATTTCTTTTGTTCAAAAATACATCTAGTAAAGTACTCAGAGAGTGCAGACCTCAAGCCCCTTTTTACAGTTTGTTCCCTCGGAAATCCCATTTATTGATATTAAAATTCTAATAAGCTAACAGGTCAGCAGGTGATGACCATTAACTCACCATGAAGTATAGCTTTATCAGAGTGATGACCCGTCCAGAAGATTCCTGGAACCAACATTTTAGAATGTATTATTGTATACATTTTTCAGTTATAAACACAAATGTTGTTGTGTTGTGTTACATCATTGATCCTAATTGTGCGTTTTTTTTTGTGTCTCCACGTCTTCCCAGCGTGCAAGAGGAAGGAGCAGGACACAGGCAAAGATCGCAACAACACACCAAAGAAGTCGCGGCTGGTCTTCACCGACCTGCAGCGGCGCACCCTCCTGGCCATTTTCAAAGAGAACAAGCGGCCGTCCAAGGAGATGCAGCTCACCATCTCGCAGCAGCTGGGCCTGGAGCTCACCACGGTCAGCAACTTCTTCATGAACGCGCGCCGTCGAAGCCTGGACAAATGGACAGACGAGGGAGGGAGCCCGGGCGGCCATTCGTCGGCGTCCAGCACTTGTACCAAAGCGTGATTTTAGATGGAGGGACGCGAGCGGGTGGGGGGGGCGGGGATTACGGGGAAGGGTGGTCCGAAGCTAGGAGGAAACTTTTTACTATTTTCTTTGTCCGTTTTAGCTTTGTCGAGCGAGGGGCTGCTCACTGTGACGATTGCATTCGTAGTCCGACCATCACACACTCATCTCCGACACTAACCTCAACCCCGAAACCTCACGTCTCATCACGAGCCCAGATACCAAAGACTAAAGAGGACAATATATGTTTTCTAAATATGCAACATAAGCTAGAAAACAGCCAATGAAAAAGCTTTATGACAGCGGAATGTGCTCCGATTGAACTTATTTTACTAGCTGCGATCGAGAATGTTGACCTAAATCCACGTCGATCGGGACGTCACACTTTTTTTTTTCTTTTGACTCCAAATAATCATGCCGACGTTTCCAATGGGAATTTTAAAAAAAAAAGAAAAAAGAAAGGAATGAATCGGAATAGTCGTCGTGCAATATTTTCCCTCGACCTTTTATCTCCTGCCAATGATCCACCATGTGGACCGACCCCTCGTCTTCTCATGAGTTGAACCAACGATTTACCAAAGAAAAACCAGACGCTCGTAAAAAAAACAAAAAAACAGGACGTTCAAGCACAACACACACAAAAACAGGAGCCGACAAGGCCGCGACAAGTTCCCTTTTTTTTGACAGCTTTACACAAAAAAAAACGTACGTGAGCACAATCTTGAAGCACATTTTCTTTTGCAATAGAACCGGGGGTCTCCGCCAAGCCGAGTGGTCTTCACATTTTAGAAAACTCAGGATGCCATTTTTTCTAAACAGAGGCTGAATTCCGCTCGGCTCCACACACACACTTCACACACACAACTTTCCCCGCGCTCCGAAAAAAAACCGGTCATCGCCCACTCGTCATCGCTAACTCTCCTAGCATCTTAGCATTAGCACAATCTTTGTTTATATCCAAAAAAATAACAACGGAAGGTCTTCGGAATCGGAGCCTTCCCTTAAAAAAACGGAGACTTTTGAGTGACTTTCGAGTGACATTTTAGTGACGATACTTTGACGTTCCGCCATCACCACCACCGACCCATCTGTACCGAGCGACGGGCTGTCCAGGCGAATCAGGGCCTTTGTAATAGTTAAAGAGGACAATCTAAAGACGATGCCTGGCAGTTCCATCCCGAGCGTCAGTGGGGGCGTGTCTTATCCATACATCCACGGTTAGCGATCGGAGAATCCCGTTAGCGTCACCTTAGCGCCTCACACTTGTACAGCTGATGTAAATACCCGCGTCATCATCCTCCATCCGTCACGAGCTATCAAACCAAAAAAAAAAGGAGCAAAACCAAAGGAAAAGCGTCAAGTCAGCAGCCCCTCCTCCCTCAGGCTGAGTCCCAGCCTGCTTAGGCGCGAGCCGAAGGCTTTAAGAACAATTTAAAAAATTTAAAAAAATGGACACTTGAGACTTTTTCTATTTATTGACAAATCGAAACCAAAGAAAACCTTTTTCTGCACCTAACTGTTCCACCAAATGGATAAAAACGGATGATGGAAGAGAATTATTACCAAAAAGAAAACATAGATTTAAAGAAAAAAAAAAAAAAAAAAAGAGCGGTGGCGACGATGTCAAGGGTGAAAGGTCGTTGTGGGGGGAGGATAAGATGGAGGGCTGACATCTTGAAGGGGAGAAAGTAGCTTCGCCTGATGTGGAGTCAGGCCGTTCTTTAAAGGGAAGCGAGTTGAAAAAAAAAAAGAGGGAGGGGTTTCAAAACCACACGGGGAAGGAGGGAAGGCGAGAACGGAGGTCATCAATTTTTCTTCCCTCCGTCCCTTTAGAGAAAAAAAAAAAGCCGAACATTAATGTGTCTCTCACGGTTGAAGAGTGTCTTTAACGTGTGCCTATGCAGTTTTTCAAAGTTAAAAAAAATGGTTAAAAGAACAACAGAAACCTCATCAGCTAACAAACCAAAGATTCACTGTTAACCACAGCAGCAGTCCTCCTCTCCTCCGGCACCTCTCCCTTTCCTGGGCAACGGCTTTCCATCGTGGATGGAAGGTCTTTCCCACGGGAGGCCGATGGTCAAACAAAGGATCCTTCCTTTTTTTTTCCAGGTTTAAACCTGCTCGGTGTCGCCTCCGTGCCGTCGGGAAAGTGCAGATCATACCAAAGATTTCCTGCTGCACTGACGGCGGCACGAGGCCACGGAGCACCTTTGACCCTGGGGTTCGAGTATTTGATGCGCCGAGAGTGTTTCAACACAATCACAAAATACAACAAAAAGTAGTTTTCCCGTCGTGAACGGGCGTCTCGTGACGTCGATGCTAAGTCTGTAGCACGGATGTCGAGGCGAGGAGGAACTTTTGCTGCTACGACATGTACACCAAAAAAAAGAAACACCCACCGAGAGAAAAATGCTTAAAAAAAAAAGAAGAAGTATCGGTCAAATAGCTTTATCCTTAGTTTTCTCTCTCTTTCTGTACGTGAAGCTTTAAGTCCAAAGAAGACCCCCTGTTGTTTATGGTGGGGGGGCGTGGCAGCCATCAGCCACGCCCCCTACTGTCAGGATGTATAACTACAACCAACCAAAAAAAAGCGTCCCAAAGATGTTTCAACAGCTTTTTTTTGTGTGTGTGTGTTGCTCTTCTGAACACCTCCGGTGTGTGTCGTGGAGCGCCAACATTCCGAACTGTTTTGCAATATGTGATTTATTTTTTTTGAATTAATTTAATGTAATTTATGTTTCTTGATAATTGTGGGTTCATTTAAGCGAACAAAATTGTGTTGCCAAATCTCTCTTCTGATGCTAATTAGCTTTGCCAAAGTTTACATTGAGTGTTACCTTTTCTTTTCCGACCCATGCTGTATTTATTTATGAGCTGTTTAGAACATGCTAGTTTTGTACTTAAGAATAATTTAATGATATTTAATTAGATGTAATTTCTTTCATATTTATGCATATTTAAGAATGTTAGTCGCATCGAAGATGCAGTGCTTGTGCCAGAAACCGGTTAATTTATTCTTAGTTTAGCTTTAAAAAGCGATTGTATTTTTTTTCCTGAATGTTTAGACTGACGATGTAGGAATGTTGCAGTAGATTCTCCTGAATGTCGACTAGTCAATCTAGTTTCTTTTTGTCCTGCTGATGTTTTTTTGTTTTTTATTTGATTCTCGGGAACAATCGGAATGATGAGCACTGCATCTGCTTTTTTTCTTTTAATTTATTGTTGATTCGTTTGTATCCTGCTGACTTTGAGTTGAAGACTGATGATGTTATAGTTCCACTTGATCAGGTGATGTAAAAAAAATGAGAAAAAAAAGGCCACACATGGTCATGTGACTGACCCACCAAAGATAACTGGAATCCTTGAGAGGCCAATAAACCGTGTGTTTACATCCATGCAGCTCCATTCCTGGTTAAGATCTTATTCCTTCTTGAACTCTCACCAGCACACACTCGACCGTACTCGACAAGACATCTTTACTCCTGAACAGATTTCTTGCCACAACAAATACGTTCCATCAATTAGCTTCGAAATCAAAGGTCCACATGTTTAAGATCTTATCCAGGTTCCCCGACGCCGCCGTAGCTGCACGGATCCTGATGTGCGACTGCCTGCATGCAAACACACAACCACTTGTTTTCACTCGTTTAGGAAGGAAAAAACTGAGACGTCCCTTAAAGAAAGCTGCTTCCAAAAAGACTGTGTGTAAAAAGAAAAAACCTGTGTGAGGAGTGAGAAGCAGAGCGGCTACCTCACTGACATTTGTCCTTTTAAATCGTGTTGATGAAAACCAAAGAAAACCAAAGATTCTTTTCTCTCCGGTGCGATCTGCGCTCAGCCTCCTCCTGGTGTTTCTCCTCGACGATGAAAACCCACCATCTTTGTCCCTCCTTCATCTCATCCCCCCGTCTTCTTGACACCCGCGAGTCCATTAGGTCGCATTGCTTGTTGCTCGTCCGGACAACGCGGCGACGGTGAGGCTGAGTTTGACCTTTGAAGTCGTTAACAAGGAAGAGCGGCTCTCGACCAAGATAACCAAGAGAAGCAACAATGTTTTGTACTGAACTATTTAGCTTCACCTCGTTGATACTCATCCTTATTCTAACAAGAGGTTATCTTCCTAGAACCCTAACACTCTCTATAATATCATTCACACGAGATTCCAAACCTTCTCTTTTTTCTTCGCAATATAACCTCTTATTTTCAAACCCTAGCCCTAACCCTAACCCTAATCCTAACCCTAACCCTAACCATAACCCTAACCCTAACTCTAACCCTAATTCTGACCCTAATCCTATCCCTAACCCTTACCCTTACCCTTACCCTTACCCTTACCCTTACCCTAATCCTAACCCTAACCCTTACCCTAACCCTAACCCTAACCCTAACCCTAACCCTAACCATAACCCTTACCCTAACCCTAACCCTAAATCTGACCCTAACCCTAACCCTCAACTTTCTAATGGCCCCAACTAACTAAACGTACCTCACTCAAATTATACCCTGGGCGCTAATATTAAACCTTACAATGTATTTCTTAACCTTGTTTTCCTAACTGCCTTACCCATAATCCATTGGGGTGTCTGTCAGACTAACCAGTTTATAGATTGATGGATAGATAGACTTTATTGCCTATCACGAGAAAGACAGAAATTCATCTTTTGACAGGCTCGTAAAAAAACACCAAGAAACAAACAAAGATTTAAAACAAAGATCTTTTTAGATCGTAGTGCGACATCATACATAGGACATAAATCTTGACTCAAACGCCAAAATTAAAACCTGAACCTCACTTTATTACCTTCGTAATACACAGTTAGACAGAGGTTAGCATATAGTTAGCATAGGAATTTTACAAGGGCAATATGGACAACAATAGATTTTCCATAAAATTATCCAATTTAAAAAAGTAGGTCGTTCACTGAGGTCGTTTTTTAACGTATAACTATAAATCAATATCTGATTTCCCAAAAGCTAATGCTATGACCCTTGATTGTAATGTATAGAGCGAAGTCTTTCACACACTTACAAATGACACCCCGAAAACAACCATGAATTACCAACCCAAATACAACTTAAATTGAGTCCATTTAATTCTATATATACTGCCTCGATGTAGCCCGGGATTTCTACATTCTAAATACTCTGTTTGGAAAAAAAATACTTCACTGTAATCCTAACACTAGAACCAAAAAAATGGAAAATAAACTCACAATTAAGAGTTGTAAAAGTACTGGTTGAGCTTTCTTCTTAAATCAGACGGACAGGAAGTTGCATCATAAGACACCAACGACATTTTACGATATTGATGTTAAAAACCCAAGATAGACGAGACAGAGAAAGGGTTGGAAAGGGTGAGTTCCTGGATTAACCAGGACTCTGTTTAAATGAACCATCCTAACGATATTTC
The DNA here is from genome assembly GCF_982586985.1 of Callionymus lyra. Taxonomy (NCBI): domain Eukaryota; kingdom Metazoa; phylum Chordata; class Actinopteri; order Syngnathiformes; family Callionymidae; genus Callionymus; species Callionymus lyra. The sequence goes on from NC_141822.1 coordinate 13,065,851, forward strand.
AGTGCAAAACATTGACGAACGAAGAAAAACTCAAAATACTTTTTCACGTGAACATGAGGTTAAAGAGGTTCATGGAGGCGCTAGTGAGACATAAACCTGGTTTTCTGAGTTTTTAAACAGATCGACTCGACAGGAACATTTCGTTTCTCTCCTTCACTCTCAAGGGAAACGGAATGAACTCTCGGGCGTCGCTACTTAGACGGGCTTTGGTTGCAAAGTATAACCTTGGACGAGTGCCTCGCTTGAACCAAAGCAAATCTGTTTTTTTTACTTTCTGAGGTTTTTTTTTCGCTCTTCCTCTTCATCCCTTCATCCCAACTATCGACGAAAAAATGAAGATCCATCTTCTCTTAAATGGTTGCAAAGCTTTAAACGAGGAGAAAACCCGGACGGAGAGTTGAGTTCAGACCGTGCTGTTTGTACCAAACTGTTGCAGATATACCTCATAGACACTAGTGTTAGGATGATGATGATGATGTTATTATTATTATAGCGTATGTCATAAATGATTCACTTCTTCCTTCTTTTTTTCTTAAAACTGTAACTTTAAACAAATGTCGGGAAAAGCTTTATACATTACGATCATTTCTTTTTTTTTTGTGATAGTTAAAAAGGTCGTGCTGAAACCAAAAATGAGAATTGCTTGTCTTCTTCTATACTTGTTGATGTTCATCTGTTTTCACATTATTATGGTTTGAAAGTTTCCCATCATCCCACAGTGTTTCATTCTCCGTCCACTGCAGTGTAGTTTCTACGCATGAGCTTATTTGCTTTTTAGCAAAACCACGTTTTTTTTTTTTAAATCATCATCATCTTTTCATTCTATCGCTGCAACTAAAGAAAACGTTTTTACGAGACGACTCAAAGGCGGGTAGTCGACCGAATAAACCTGCTACGATAGAAACGTGTCTAAAAACACCCTGAATGTAACAATTGAATAACAAATAAATTGATCATCAAAATCATTTACAATTTTCCACTGCTTTTGGGAGTCAAAAATCATTATCATTAACCCGGTGCTGCCCCCTGTAGGTGGCAAAGGGCTTTCATGATTAACATTTTATTATTTAAGACGGTTTGGGTTAAACCTACAATGCATTATGGGAATTGTAGTATGACTTGGGAGTGCTTTTTGTCCCGGCGAGGGGATGCAATCAGAGCAAAGCTTTTTCAAACAGTTGCAATTTTATTTTTTTGAGGAATAATGTGATACAAAATCAGCTTAAGATAAAAACAAAATGACAGATTTTAAGATTTCAAGTGTTTTCTGAAGGGTTTGAAGACCGTCATGATGTATTTACTTCCCAACTTTTTTTGGATTATTTCTGTTAAATCACTGAAATGAATGGAACTGTTTTATAAGAAATGTTTAATATAGTTTTGTCGTTAGAATCTTTTAAAAGCAGAATCAATGTGACTCGTATTATTGTCTTCCATGCGTCCAAAAATTCAAATTTATTTTAAGAATAGCTACATCACGCAGCGTCATCACAAAAAAAATCACGACTCGTCATCCATCACATCCACGATCTCTCTCTTGTTTTCTTTTTTTCTCAAACACAATCCTTCTCTTTTCTTTTTTCCGGCGGTAAAAGTTGTCATCCATCCGAAGATGCTTTTGTTTTTCTCTTCTGTTCGGTGGCAACAGGAAGTGAGTGAAAACTTGCAGTGTGGAATCAAACGATGATCAAACATGAAGCAGGATTAATGTTGTTCCACCCTCTGTATAAAAGAATAAAAAAAAAGAATAAAGAAATCACAACGTTCTTATCCATCAACTTTGAGTGAGTGTTTTTATTTTCATAAAACAATATAAACATGTTGAAACCTCTCAGTGTTTGTTTATGAACATCCACATCAGTGTCACCACATTTCTTCATTGTTTTTCCTCCATCCTTCCTTCCTTCCTCCTCCTCTCCATCCATCCATCACTCCTTTTCTCTACCCTTTAATGACTCTATCAGCGCTTCTGTCTCTCCCTCTGATCCCTTCATTCCTCTCCTTTGTGTGTAATCATCTCAGCATCCATCACTTCTTATCAATCTACCTTTTGCCGCTCCTCACCTTTAAACTCCCTCCTCCGCCTCTCTCCCTTTTAATCACTCCATCCCATCGTCTCGCTCCGCGGGGTTGCCAGGGAAACAGCCGTGTTGCTGTTAATCTAGTGGCGTTGTCCTTCTGTTGCGCTGTGGGTCAGATGGCTGATAAGGAGGACGCCGCGTGGGAAACCAGTCTCTTAAAACGTAAAATTCTCCAGTGAATGTCTGGGTGATGGAGAGCTGGGAGGGGGTGTCATGGGGGGGGACAGGGCTCGCACATAAACAAGATGCCACAGCCTCTTGTTGGGCGAGTCCATGTGACAGAAGGTGACTGAGTCTTGTCCTGGAACGTCAGGGATGCTCTCGGTGCATCAGATACCGGTGAACCTGACGAGCCTCCGTCGGCCTCCTGGTCTTAAAGTGACAGGAACCGTGAGCGATACGTCTGAGGGACGTCTGGCTCCTGTAGGAACAAACAACCGCAGCCATAAAGAATGTTAGGACACTCTTTAAAGTTTTATATATTATTTACGATTAGATCGATGGATGGATAATGGATGGATAATGGATGGATCGATGGATGGGATAATAGATAGATAGAAGGAAAAATGGATAGACAATTGGATGGTGTAATAGATTGATGCATAGAAGAATGGATGGATGGATGGATGGATGGATGGATGGATGGATGGATGGATGGATGGATGGATGGATGGATGGATGGATGGATGGATGGATGGATGGATGGATGGATGGATGGATGGATGGATGAAATAGCTAATGGATGGATGGATGGATGGATGGTTTATTGGTGAATGTGGAGCATCAAAATATTCAAAACATGTGTATATTTTTGTATAATAAAGTTCCATATGAAGTAAAACTGCTCCTTAAAAAGTGTGTTTTGTGTTTAATTTAAAAATGAGTAAACAAATGTATTTAAGTGAATGTTGTCGACACATGTTGGTGCTTCTGGTCCAACACAACCTTATAGACGCGACACTCAACCTTTTTCATTTGACATTAGATTCTTTCCATCAAACACTATCATGTATTGTTTTCTTTACACCGACCATCCCCCCTTCACACAGGTGCACACGTTCATCTGTCTCTCTCTCTCTCTCCCTCTCTCCCTCTCCCTCTCTCTCTCTCTCTCCCTCTCCCTCTCTCTCTCTTACTCTCTCTCTCTCTCTTACTCTCTCTCTCCCTCTCTCTCTCCCCCACTCTCTCTCTCTCTCTCTCTCTCTCCCCACTCTCTCTCTCTTTCCCTCTCTCTCTCTCTCTTCCCCACTCTCTTTCCCTCTCTCTCTCTCTCTCTCTCTCCCCCACTCTCTCTCTCTTTCCCTCTCTCTCTCTCTTCCCCACTCTCTTTCCCTCTCTCTCTCTCTCTCTCTCTCGCCCCCTCTCTCTCTCTGCAGGAATCAATGGTCTTTCTCTCAATAGGAGGTCATAGGGTTGACGTCCCAGCTTTTCAATTACAACCAGCCTGCAGTCACAACACACACACACACACACACACACACACACACACACACACACACACACACACACACACACACACACACACACACACACACACACTCACGCAGCATTTATAGCGTCAGAATCATGTTCACCGTCAGACTGAAACTGTTTTCTACACCAAATATTCTGCCCCCCCCCCCCGACTCACCCTCTAACTCACCCTCTAACTCACCCTCTAACTCACCCTCCTTCCAATGTAGTCAAGTCCAAAAGATAAAAGTACTCAGGGAGTGTAACAGAAACGTCTAGGATGTCGTTTTAACTTTAGTTCTCCATGTTTGTTATCATCTTCTGCAGCAACATTCTATCAAAGGTAAAAAAAATACTGTTAAAGTAAAAATACATTAGTCACGTCTGTTACTGAACCACGGTTCTGAAGGCTTTTCAAGGCTGCGGCCATCTTGGAACCGCACGCTTGAATATCAAAACTGAGGACAGAAGGAATTATTATTGGTTGGTTTAGTTGAGGCTTCAGTTGATCCATTAATACCTTTTATTTATTGACCAAACCAGGCTGTGAACATGTTTGAAGGAACGTAAAAGTCATGTTCATACGACACTCAAACTGTGTTTGGTTTATTTAACATCGGTCGATTTGTTGTGTGAGACGTTTTTACCACGTTTGTGTTTTCTTCTCCGTCAAGCGTTATTGAGTTGAAGGAAAAACTCAATGATCGTAAATGTCTGTTTTGGCGGCTACTCGAGGCATTAGCCATGAAAATGGTGCTGGTTTAGTTGAAGCTACGGTTGCTAATGCGCGCGCACATGTCAGTCAAGTTATCAACGCCCCTTTTTATGCAAATTGTTTTTTTGTTTTTTTTAGCCGAGCTGTTAATACGTTTTTCAACGGTCGTAAATGTCTGTTTTGGGGGATATTTGAGGCATTAGCCATGAAAATGGCGCCGATTTAGATTCAAACTACTGACTTCTCAGTCAAGTCAACCACGCCCCTTTTTATGCAAATTAGTTGTTGTTGTTTTTGCTTTACTTTCTAACACCGAACTTCGCCCCTTGTTTCGAGTAATGCTGACGTCAAAGCTCCGCCCCCATCGACGTACTATTGCAACGTTACGCGTCCGTTACTAAACCAAGGTTTGAAAGCGGTTTGCGGTGTCGGCCATCTTGGAAATACCGTCTTCCAGTTTAAACAAATCACCTGTCATGAGAAGGAGTTTGAAGCTGAAGTATGATTGGCTGATAAAACCACGCCCATTTAGTCGAGTCAACCACGCCCCTTTTAGGCAAATTATCGGGTTTTGAACCCTTTATTGTTTTACTCAGGAGACGTGGGGAACTTTATGCATCTTTTTGTTGCCTTTCAGATTTGGGTATGGCTGGCGCTTAAGCCCCGCCTCCTCGCTATGTCCGTGCACCTGTAACACACCTGTAACTTTACGACTTTTTTTTATCATCAGTTGATTTTTTTCAGAGATGTTCACCTGCTTTAGGTAGTTTATGTTTATGTTGGTGTTGTTCATTTTGGGCAAGATTGAATGCAAATCATCTGTGGTCAGAGCGCTACAGCGCCACACGCAGGGCTGGCATGGGAACTACATGATTTTTGCCATTTTTTTAAAAATAAATCAAAGACAGTAGAAGAAAAGTCAGGCCTGATGCAGAGAATTTTGAGTTGACAGAGCGACAGAACGCGGTCCAGACCGACACATTCCTGAATCTGAATTTCGCTGCTGATCATTTTTGATTCTCTTGGAAAGAATGAAGGATCTCACGAGTGCATCGCTCCAGAGGAGGTGAGAGGACGAGAGAGAGAAGCCGTCGAGGAGCTTAAATGAAATGAAAGCTGAGACTGTAGCCGAGATGTTGGGAGGCTGGACAACAAGAGGGGTGGTGTGAGGGTGGAGGGGGGGGGGGTCTCACCCTCAGGGGTTATTGGGTCGTGGACAGCCAATCTCTCTCAGCTTAATCAACAGCAGCAGAGGTGATTGCAGCACCGCGGGGGGACTTCTGGGAAGAAGAAAAAAGGAGGAGAGAGAGAAGGAGGGAACATTAGAGGAATGAACGGAGGGCTGGTGGGGGAGGAGGGAAGATGAGGAAAAGATTGGAAAAAGAAGGGAACACAGGGGAGATGATGGAGGAGATTGGAAAAGATAACATATGGAGGAAAGAAGGCGTGAAGCAACAATATCATTAGAATTTTTACTTTTTTTAAAAAATAAATTAACAAAGATGGTCGATGTTTTAACGACGATCAAAGGATCCGAAAATCAACCGAGAAGATTCTTAAGGAACAAATGATCAGGTCTTTGTTTAAGTGAGATTTTTTAAGGTCCTGAACAAAGGGAGGCTGACTCTGGACCAGGGGTGTGGTTTTTTATCTTCCCACGGGGCCACATTAGATCCTGGAACTGCTGCGAGGGGCCGGCCTTGTTTTTAAAATAAAAAAAACAAACCTTTCTCCTCTTTTTGTCATTTTAACACCAACAGTAGAGAAAAAATATCATCTTGTCACGGACGATAATATTCACAATAAATACTTTCATAACCAAAAATATATTTTTAAAATGTATCCGTTTGTTAAAGTATCATAACGTGAATCATAAAGCAGGAAAATCAGGGGGAAAATAAAGAAAACAAGAGAGTTTTAGTTGATTATTCCAGACTTTTATTCAACAGGAAGACTTTTCTTAGCACTAACATCTTTCCACACGACTATAGTTTCAATAGTTATAAAAATAAAACAGAAATAAACTACAATAAATTAATGCCATAATGCGTTAAAGAAGGTGAACCGGGGGAGTCGTCCAGCCGTGACCTGAAGTGACCTCTGATTCCGAGAGCGGAAGAATGGAGTCGATAGATTGGAAAAGACGGTCGTGGGGGGGTGGGGGGGGGGGTCGGGGGTCGTCTTAATACTGCTGTGGTCGGAATCGTGGTGGAATCTTGAGCTTCAGGTCACGGCGGGAGCGACGCGGCACATCGCGTCAAACAGGAAGTGACACGCTTTGGAAAACGTATCGTTCGTTAAGCCGGCGTGAAAAGAAAGGCACATCGTCATCAAGGTAGCGTTGACGCTAACGTGTAGAAGCCAGAGAGTGGCGAACCCCCCAAAGAATCCCGAAGCCTCGTAATGTTCCAGAAAACTATCCGGTGTGATGTGGCGGCGGAGGGGGGGGGCCTGAGGTGGGAGGTAAAACAGACTAGTGGTGGATCCGAGTCACACGATTCCAAGAGAAGAAGGATCAGGAAGATTTAGTTTGACTTTGAGCTGGACTTTAACTTCGCCACATGAGGTGCTGCCACTTCGCCGCAGGAATAGAGGAGGCTTCGTTTGTTTCAGGTTCAGTCCGTGAAGGTCGAACCTGCTGCTGCTCGCAGGTAGAACCATAGCTGGAAGATGCAAGAGTGTGTGTGTGTGTGTGTGTGTATGTGTGTGTGTGTGTGAGTGTGAGTTAGAGCTTCTGGTTGGCGAAGAAGGCCTTGGTCTCTCCACAGGTGGGGTTGGTACAGAGGGGGCAGCGCAGGGTGAGCTGGCGGGAACAAGGCATGTTGGACTGAAGGTGAGAATGAACCAACTGAGCCAGAGCCTGAAACGACAGACGTTCAACATGTAAAAGATACGACAGGTTCGCTTTTTTTTGTGACAAAATTACTGAATGTCCGATTCATTTGTGTGTACGTTTGTAAGAATCTCAGTCTGTGTGTGTATGTTTTTGTGTGTGTATGTGTAAAATGTGTGTGTCACGTTGCGTTTGTGCAAGTAAGACGTCAGTTTGTGTACATGCATTTGAGCACATGCGTACGTTTGTGTATGCCAGTTTGTGGGTGTCAGTTATGTTCAGTGTTGTTCTTTTTTTTGCTAGTTTTGCATCTGTTTGCGTGTGTATGACTTTGTGCGTTTGTTTATTAGTTTGTGTGTCTGTTTGCGTGTGTATGACCTTGTGTGTTTGTTAATTAGTTTGTGTGTCTGTTTGCGTGTGTATGACTTTGTGTTTGTTTATTAGTTCTGGTCCGTTTGTGTGTGTATGACTTTGTGCGTTTGTTTAATAGTTTGTGTGTCGGTTTGGGTGTGTATGACTTTGTGTGTTTGTTTATTAGTTTGTGTGTCGGTTTGCGTGTGTATGACTTTGTATTTGTTTATTAGTTCTGGTCCATTTGTGTGTGTATGACTTTGTGTGTTTGTTTATTAGTTTGTGTGTTGGTTTGCGTGTGTATGACTTTGTGCGTGTGTTTATTAGTTTGTGTGTCCGTTTGCGTGTGTATGACTTTGTGCGTTTGTGTGTCGGTTTGCGTGTGTATGACTTTGTGTGTTTGTTTATTAGTTTGTGTGTCTGTTTGCGTGTGTATGACCTTGTGTGTTTGTTAATTAGTTTGTGTGTCTGTTTGCGTGTTTGTTTATTAGTTTGTGTGTCGGTTTGCGTGTGTATGACTTTGTGTGTTTGTTTATTAGTTTGTGTGTCGGTTTGCGTGTGTATGACTTTGTGCGTTTGTTTATTAGTTTGTGTGTCGGTTTGCGTGTGTATGACTTTGTGTGTTTGTTTATTAGTTTGTGTGTCGGTTTGCGTGTGTATGACTTTGTGCGTTTGTTTATTAGTTTGTGTGTCGGTTTGCGTGTGTATGACTTTGTGTGTTTGTTTATTAGTTTGTGTGTCTGTTTGCGTGTGTATGACCTTGTGTGTTTGTTAATTAGTTTGTGTGTCTGTTTGTGTGTGTATGACTTTGCGTGTTTGTTTATTAGTTTGTGTGTTGGTTTGCGTGTGTATGACTTTGTGCGTGTGTTTATTAGTTTGTGTGTCGGTTTGCGTGTGCATGACTGTGTGTTTGTTTATTAGTTTGTGTGTCTGTTTGCGTGTGTATGACTTTGTGTGTGTGTTTATTAGTTTGTGTGTCTGTTTGCGTGTGCATGACTGTGTGCTTTTTTATTAGTTTGTGTGTCTGTTTGCGTGTGTATGACCTTGTGTGTTTGTTTATTAGTTTGTGTGTTTGTTTGCGTGTGTATGACTGTGTGTTTGTTTATTAGTTTGTGTGTCTGTTTGCGTGTGTATGACTTTGTGTTTGTTTATTAGTTTGTGTGTCTGTTTGCATGTGTATGACCTTGTGTGTTTGTCTATGTGCTTGTTTTTGTGTGCCTGTGCATGTGCATGTTTGTGAATTTGCAGGTGTGTGTGTGTGTGAATGTGCATGTGTGTGTGTGTGTGCGTCTGCCTGTGCATGGGTGTGTGTGAATGCATTTGTGTATATGTGTGCATCTCTGTTTGCATACGCGCTTGTATCTGTTACTGTATATGTGTGTATCTGTGTGTGTATGTGTGCCTGTGCATAAGGTGTGTGTCTGTGTGCGTGCATATGTGCATGTGTGCGTGCATGCGTGTGTGAGCTCAGCATGAAAAGTCAGTGTGTGGTTGTGTAGTTGCAGATGGCAGCAGAGAGATTCGGTTGAGTGAGAAACTCAAACCAGGGCAGCTCTCCTCCAGTAACTACCAACTAATCACCCTCTGGATATTGATTCTCACACAGACGCACACACACACAAACGCACACAGACACACAAACACACAGGCTTGGTAAGGGGTCTGGGACGGCGGCGGGTTTGCCCAGCCAGCCAGTCGGGCGGATCAGTTCTACTGTAGTCAGCTGGAAAGGTTCCCATTGATCTGCCCCCTCTTAATAACACACTCTCACACACACACACACTCACACATATATACACACACAGACTCACACCGAGCTGAGGGATTTGTGAAAAAGATTGGAAGAAGAAGAAGGACCTGAAGGAGGGAGACCACGAGGGAGAGGGTGAGAGAGGTGGTCAGCAGAGAGTGAGGAGTGCAGGTGAGAGAGAAACACTTTCACACACAGTTGTGTTGTTTTGTCATCACCTTCATGAACAGAGGGTTTCCATTCAGAGACTCGGCTCTTCTGATGTTCTCCACGCCACACTGAGGAGGCATGAGAACGTTAGTGCACATCATGATGTAGGTGTGACATGATAAAAGTGATGTGACAAAAGTGATTTGATAAAAGTGAGACGTATTAAGATTTATGTGATAAAAGTGAGGAGGTAAAAGTGTGACATGATAAAAGTGAGACGTATTAAGATTTATGTGATAAAATTGATGTGATAAAAGTGACGTGTTAAAAGTGACGTGATAAAAGTGAGACGTATTAAAATGAATGTGATAAAAGTGTGACATGATAAAAGTGAGACGTATTAAAAGTGTGACATGATAAAAGTGAGACGTATTAAAAGTGTGACATGATAAAAGTGAGACGTATTAAAATTGATGTGATAAAAGTGTGACATGATAAAAGTGAGACGTATTAAAAGTGTGACATGATAAAAGTGAGACGTATTAAAAGTGTGACATGATAAAAGTGAGACGTATTAAAATTGATGTGATAAAAGTGTGACATGATAAAAGTGTGACGTATTAAAATTTATGTGATAAAAGTGAGGTGTTAAAAGTGACGTGATAAAAGTGAGACGTATTAAAACTGATGTGATATAAGTGAGGTGTTAAAAGTGACGTGATAAAAGTGAGACGTATTAAAATTGATGTGATAAAAGTGTCACATGATAAAAGTGAGACGTATTAAAACTGATGTGATAAGAGGGAGGAGGTAATAGTGTGACGTGATAAAAGTGTGACATGATAAAATTGATGTGATGAAAGTGAGACATTAAAAGTGACGTGATAAAAGTGAGACGTATTAAAATTGATGTGATAAAAGTGAGACATTAAAAGTGAGACGTATTAAAACTGATGTGATAAGAGGGAGGAGGTAATAGTGTGACGTGATAAAAGTGTGACATGATAAAAGTGAGATGTATTAAAATTGATGTGATAAAAGTGTGACATGATAAAAGTGAGACGTGATAAAAGTGTGACGTGATAAAAGTGTGACATGATAAAAGTGAGACATTAAAATTGATCTGATAAAAGTGAGATGTTAAAAGTGATGTGATAAAAGTGAGACGTGATAAAAGTGTGACGTGATAAAAGTGTGACATGATAAAAGTGAGACATTAAAATTGATCTGATAAAAGTGAGATGTTAAAAGTGATGTGATAAAAGTGAGACGTGATAAAAGTGTGACGTGATAAAAGTGTGACATGATAAAAGTGAGACATTAAAATTGATCTGATAAAAGTGAGATGTTAAAAGTGAGGTGATAAAAGTGAGACGTATTAAAACTGATGTGATAAGAGGGAGGAGGTAATAGTGTGACGTGATAAAAGTGTGACATGATAAAATTGATGTGATAAAAGTGAGACATTAAAAGTGACATGATAAAATTGAGACATTAAAATTGATGTGATAAAAGTGAGATGTTAAAAGTGATGTGATAAAAGTGAGACGTGATAAAAGTGTGACGTGATAAAAGTGTGACATGATAAAAGTGAGACATTAAAATTGATCTGATAAAAGTGAGATGTTAAAAGTGACGTGATAAAAGTGAGACGTATTAAAATTGATGTGATAAAAGTGAGATGTTAAAAGTGACGTGATAAAAGTGAGACGTATTAAAATTGATGTGATAAAAGTGAGATGTTAAAAGTGACGTGATAAAAGTGAGACGTGATAAAAGTGTGACGTGATAAAAGTGTGACGTGATAAAAGTGAGACATTAAAATTGATGTGATAAAAGTGAGATGTTAAAAGTCATGTGATAAAAGAGAGACGTATTAAAACTGATGTGATAAGAGGGAGGAGGTAATAGTGTGACGTGATAAAAGTGTGACGTATTAAAATTGATGTGATAAAAGTGAGGAGGTAAAAGTGTGACGTGATAAAAGTGACTAAAAGAGTGACGTGTACCTCCTCTCCCAGCACCTGACTGTACTCGATGTCCAGCTCGTGCAGCGTCTCGATGTGGTCGGAGGTGAAGGCGATCGGCACCAGCAGGAGATTCTTCTTCCCTCGTTCACACAGACCTTTGATCACCTCGTCCGTCTGAGGGCCGAGCCACGCCATGGGCCCCACCTGAGGGGTCGACAGTATGATCACTCTGACGTCATCAACGTCTTCAACGCAAACACACCAGATACAAGACAGGACAGCTCCCTCTAGTGGAGAGACAGGTTTAAGGGAATTTACTCGAACGTTTTTTTTTTTTGCCCGTTTCAGTTTGTATGTGTGTTTGTATCCGTTTGTGTACATGTCACTGTGTGCATCAGTTTGTATGTAATTAAGTAAGTCATTTTTATTTGTATAGCGCTTTTCCAGACCAGGGTCACAAAGCATGTGTGTTTGTATCCGTTTGTGTGTATCAGTTTGTATGTGTGCTTGTATACGTTTGTATACGTGTTTCAGTGTGTCAAGATTTCTGCATGTGTAGCCGTTTCTGTGCATGCGTTTGTCAGTTTGTATGCATGAGTGCGTTTGTCAGTTTGTGCGCATGAGTGTGTTTGTCAAACTGTAAATCCCCTTTACCACAAAAAACACATGCACACAAACTGAAAGAGTATCTTTGCATCAACAATTTTTATGTTTGTATTAATTAAGTTAAACGTGGTTTAATTTGACAAATATTGCCAGATATCAGAGACAAAGACTTTAAAAATGGCCGATAAAGTGTCTTCCTAACAACCCCTTGATGCTAGAAGAACTAAAGTGTATGTTAGCTCAAATTAAGACAACATAACACAGAGAAACACTCGTCCAGCGGACAAACTCACCCTGGACTGCCACACCAGTCTGTAGGGGTTACAGTGACCCAGTCGCTCCATCACTCTCTGGACCGTTGCCCCGACTTCCTGAGGATATGGGTCACCTCTATTCACGACCTGTCAGTCACACAAACCAATCAGATGTTTACTGAGCAGCAGCATAAAAAAAACAACATCATTATTTTCTCACATTTACTTTAATAATTGGTTTAATTCTGACCACAACTCGCATAACTATTATATCTATTAATTTATCAAGGTTCTTCGCTATATAAGTTTGTCTGGACGACCCACCCATTCAGTCTTTGAGTGACAGCAGTCGGTCAAAGACAGTGTTTCAAAGCACTGAGAGACTCTTCCAAGTTACCAGGAAGGCAACGGCATTGCAGTTACACTTGTCTAACACCCGGGGGCGCCAAAAACTACAACTTCTTCAACTACTAGTAAGTAAGTAAGTAAGTCATTTTTATTTATATAGCGCTTTTCAGGACCAGGATCACAAAGCACTTAAACAATCAAAACAATATTCAATAAAGTATATTCTTTAGAGGTCAAGATAAAACTGATAACATAACAGGAGTTCCAGAAAATCAAGGAAAAGCCTGAACAAATACAAACGTCTTAAGATTGCTTCAACATTATTCATTGATGGATTTTCCCAGATATTCTTCCCACATTGGAAAATTGTAGTCGTTTCAGCAGTAAATAAACATTTGGTCTTTCTGTTAATGTAGAAATAATTAATAACTAATCAGGATGAAGATAAAGACAATAAAATAATAGTTGCAATAATTAATCAAACAAAATAATAAAATATATCACGCAGGTGTGTCTCGGGTGTGTTTAGAGCCGCTCCTTTAGACTCACTATCTCCCGCTCGCACACTTTCATCTTGAGCGTCCTCTGATAACAGTAATAACAAACAAAACACAGTGAACATTGTTTGACTTAAAAGAAGAGTTTGTAACAATGTTTGTTTTATTCAACACGATCCAAGGTAAGAACTCAACCTTTGCTGCACAACTTGTGTGTTTAGTCATAAAAACATTTGGAAAAAGAACATCTATTTAAGCACAAATTATCAACAAATAAACTTGAAGTCTGATACTATACATTTTTGTCTCGCTTCAAATAGATTTGCTGCCAGGTTACAATACTTTTATTACAGTTAGTTCCTTAAAAACTGTTGTAAATTACTTTTGAAACAGTTAATCCTACTCTTATATTTCTCCAAGAGTTGTGTTAGTTTTGACAAAATCCAAGATGGCAGCATTAATATTATTATTTCTACTTACTTTTTCTCGCAGTATAAACAGGAAGTGAACTCAACTGACTAAAAAGCGCTAGATAAATATGATGTTAACTATATTATTATAATTATTATTATTATTATTAATAACATACATTTCTTTAAACATAACATGTCCTTGTATCGTTCAAAACTTTTTTTTTTACTTAAAATTTCCACTGAGCGGAACCCTTGATACATTGTAGTAGTTCAAGGCGCCGCCACTAGATGGTGCCATTCAACAACGTATCCCATCCCTTCCAGCGTCAACTCAGCATACGTACCGCCATCGGTAGCGAGTGTGCGGAGAAGAGAATCACCACGTCGTCCCTCTTCTCTTCCGGAAACTTCAGCAGCTCGTTGCGGATGTGTTCAGCGAAACACTAGGAAAAAGCGACAAAAACCATCACAGCTTTGAACCAGCAACCCCTCGACCCCTTCTCTCCCGTCTCACCTCCACCAATAAAGGGTGTGTCGGCCATCGATCGATGACGCTCCAGCGCATCTTGCTCCGGTCGCCTCCGTCGCTGTAGTAGCGGTAGATGGCGTTGAGGCTGCTGCCTGGAACGAGACGGTTCGAGATGATAACGCGCTCTGACGCAGGAACATAGACGCCGATCTACCTGTGGTGGAGCAGCTGTACTGAGGGTACTGCGTGAACGCCACCGCTCGCTCCACGCCGTCCTTCTCCATCTCCCCGATGGCCTCCTCCGTCAGCGGCTGCACGTAGCGGAAGCCGATGTAGAATTTGTGAGGAGCTGAACGACAACCATTATGAATTAGTGACTTTTTCTTTTTAAATAAACAACTGTGAGAGATGATTGACAGAAGCGTCGCCTTTTTTTAAATTTACAATTAATATGAAAGTATTCACAGCGTTTGTTTATTTTCGTGTTGCAATTTCACTTCCTAAAACTAGGTGGCAGCAGTCTTACGTCTTCCAATGAACAATGAAAGTTCCGCGAGATCCTGCCGACGACTGAGGATGAGAGGATACAGTCGACCAACAGCTTTCCAAGCCGATATTTTGAAAATATAAATATTTCTTTTTCAAAAGAGAGTTTAACAATCACTGAAATTCAGTGTCCTGTAAAAATCTTTCCTAAAACTACACAAGTATTTTGAAATACAGTATATCGTAATAAATCTTATGGTGAGTTAGTATATCGCCCTGGTGAGTATTTTCTGAATTTTTTTTTAAAAAAAGGTTGTCGCGTTTTCAAGGGTCATGTGTTTTTTAAATGTTTCTAACTCAGTTAAACGTATATTGTGTAGTACCGCCTCTTGGAGAACAAAGTTGTGTTTATAAACGGAACAGAATCATCGGAAAAAAAAATGGCCTCCACAAAATGATGGCCTGTAATAGTTTTGTAAAATTTACAAAAACTATGTTAAAACTTTCTTTTATTCTTACAAATCTCTGGAAAAAACAGTAATAGTAAATTATTTAGAATAAACTTGTGTCAATTATATAAGAATATAAATAATATATTAACAAAGAACTGTTTAATAATGATGATACATGTTCCGGGGTTGACGTTAAACACAATATTCTGGGACGTTTGGTTTCCCTTTAGAGACGACGATGAAGCGAACACAGAGAAAGACTTTGTCAACAGCTTCAACTGTCTCAGATCAGGAGTGAAGATTTCACGCAGGTGTGTCTCGGGTGTGAGTCGAGCCGCTCCTTCAGACTCACTATCTCACGCTCACACATGTCACTCATGTCACCCGTCACTCACCCGTCTCCGGGCTCATCTCGTCCAGCAGCTTGACCATGCCTTCCCCCTGCATGGACGTCCAGTGTTTGATGGGAGACCCTCCCCCGATCCTGCTGTACTGCTCCTGGATCTTAGGCGTGCGACGCTTGGCGATGAACGGACCCAGTTTACTGAGGAGACAACAGTGAGCATCAGAACATCTGCTGCAGAAACACTCGTGTGTGGAGACAGTGAAGGATTGTTGTTACATCAGTGTGTGGTTACACAATATGAAGATGTGAACATGTCAGTTTTTGTTTAGCTTGTGTTTGTTTGTTTGTGTGTGCGTTTAAGTTTGCGTGCGCATTCAAGTTTGTGTGTGCGCATTTAATTTTGTGTGCACGCATTTAATTTTGTGTATGCGTGTTTAAGTTTGTGAGAGCATGTCAGTTTGTGTGTACTTGTGTAAATGCGTTTCAGTTTTTGTGTTCATTGCTGTGTCAGTTTATGTGTATATGAGTGTGTGTCAGTTTTTGTTTGTCCGCACATGTCAGTTTGTGTTTGGGTGTACATGTGAGAGTCAGTTTTTGTTTACATAGGTGTATGTCAATTTGTGTGTACATGACTGTGTGTACATGCATGTCAGTTTATGTGTTCATGTGTGAGTCAGTTTTTGTTTACATTGGTGTAGATCAGTTTGTGTGTACATGAGTGCGTGTCATTTTTTGTTTGTGTGTACATGTGCGCGTGCATGTCAGTTGGTGTACATGTGCGAGTCAGTAGTCAGTTTTTGTTTATATTGGTGCATGTGTCCATGTGCGTGAGTGTGTTAGATTTTGTTGGTCTTTGCGTGTCAGTTTGTTTGTGTATTTTTGTCATTGTGCATTTGTGTGTGCTTGCCAGTTTGTGTCAAATGGTGAGTGTGCATGTGTCAGTGTGTATCAGTTTTTGTCTGTGTGTTGATTCTTTTTAATACACATGTGTTTGTGTGCGTCACATGGTCAACGCATGAGTGTGTGTGTCCGTCATTGTGAGTTTTTCAGTTTGTGTGCATGTTTTAATGACACAATTGAACAGAAAGTGTAAATAAGATCAAACCATGTTTGTAAAGAAGATCAAAGAAGAGTTTTAACAATAACAAGAATCTACTGGTGCTGACATTGACTGTCAATCATTCAAGTTCACATAAAACTGTCATCATCTTATGATTGACAGTAGCAGACAAATGTTTTTATTTTACCGTTTCAGACATTTGCAATAAAACAATAGTTGAAGGTGATTCACGTTCGTAAAACTCCAGGAATGTTAGTCACATGACGATTGAACGGTTGTTGCTTCACCTTCTTCAACAGGTTTGTACAACAAACACACAAGGAAGTAGAATGATGCCCGGGAACCAGGAAGTGATAATTGTGTAGTCAAATCTCTGCTCTGTGTGTGTGCGCGTGCGTGTGTGTGTGTCGTTGAAGTCGTACTTTTGCACAGGCAGCTTCATCAGGTCTGTGTCCATGAAGAGCCGAAGCAGGAAGTCGTGGACGTCCTCGAGCTTCTCTGGTCCTCCCATGTTCAGCATCAGGATTCCCGTCTTGGGCTTTCTGAGCACAGAAGAAACACAACACCTTAAGAATAATTGTTTGTCCTTATTTTGACTTTATCTAATACAACTTTCTTTTCCTCATCTGTCAAAATAACATGTTAACACGTAGCTTTAAGTGTTAATATCGTAGAAAAACCTTTTTTTAACGGAGAAGCTGTTGAAGAGACTTGCTTGTTTGTTAATTTATGTGTTAAATGTTAAAGATAAACAAAAAAAAAATAACAGACTTTACTTCATTTCTGCGTCCTCTTCTCACTGGGGAAATATTCTAGAGTTGTATAACATCATTATTAATGCAAAAGTTGATCCTATTGTTATAATTATTTTCTTTAAAAGGTGTTGAAAGTTGTCCTGGTTACACATATTTAAACACATACAACACAAGGTTGAATGTGTATCAAGGCAAACTTGTCTAATTCTAAACTGGCTTCTTCAGCAGATGATCCAAAATGACACGGATTAAGTAAATCAATTTCATCACTTGTTCATCCTTCAGCATCCGTTCAGAAATATTAGCGAGAATTCTGATCGCTCTAGTAGAAGAACTCACATTTCTCCTGATCCTTAAAACTCTTCACTGGCTGCCAGTTTCTTTTTAGGATCAATTTTAAAATTCTGGTTCTTACTTTCAGATCTATTCATGGTCAGACCTTCCATCAGTGATCTGATCCAGACTTACACCCCAGCTCGGGCTCTGAGGTCTGTGGATCAGAATCTACTGATGGTTCCTGAACACGGTTCAGGACCAGAGGAGAGAAATCTTTTCAGGCTGTTGCTCCTAAGCTTTGGAACGATCTTCCTCTCCCTCTGTGTTTGATGATCTACTGACTCCTTCAAGAAACATCTTAAGACTTTTTTATTTGTGCTTTTCTCTGATTTTCTGGAATTCCTGTGTTGTTCTCGGTGTTGTCTTGATCTTTTAAAGAATATATTTTAACTGATTGTTAAAGCGCTTTGTGACCCTGGTCTAGAAAGGAGCTTTACAAATAACTATTACTTACAAATCCATGTTTATCTTCACATTAAAAACATAGTCAAACAAGTCCACCTGTTGTCCTGCATTTCCGGAGCCACATTCTCAGCGACCGCTGCTGCAGCTGTGGATCTTCTCCGGACACTCCAACTGATGCTGCTTCTGGCGACTGGAGATGATGGTGAAACAATAAATCAGCATTTGAATAAAATAAAAATCATTGTATGATGTTAAACATCCCATTGATTGAAGAATGAAACGCTTAAATCCAACATTTATCTCTTAAGGTCACTAAACTTTAATTTGAAAACAGAGTCAGTCTGCAGTACCTCAACCGGTCACTTGGAGGCGCCTATAAATTACGCAAGTTGACAGCACTGGAATTGTGTAACTCGGTCAAACGAGGTCTTTGTCGCCGCTTGTGAAGAATAACTCGTCACGAGAATTGTTCGGAGTCAAGCGCAGAACCTGAACGCAGCGCTAGTGGAACGTAAGTCCATTATATAACGTTATTTCTAAGTACGACCCAAAGTAAACGTGGAGGCGCGACAAAACAACGGGGGTCACCAGCGGATGCTCGCGACCCTCCAACAAAACAAAAGCACGGTCGTGAAATAAATGGAACGTTTTATATCGTTTGAACGCGAACATGACGCGGAAACGTGTACTCGATTACTCAGATGTATTCGAATCGACATATGTACATGAGTTGATGGAGATTTGTTAAAGAAAATGGAAATTGGAATTATATTGTGAAAATCTTGCGGGCGGAAGTTGTATTAAAACGTCGTTACCAAACAGACTGATGCCAATGTCACCGGCGTGCTACAGAGTTACCCGCTAACTTGAGCTCAGTCGTGTACGAGCTAAAGTACTACTACATAAAACTAGTACACGTGCAAGTAAAACAACCATTACTGTGAATAAAAGAGAGATTAACGTGTTTCTCACTCACACTGAACCAGGCGTCCGGCGCTTCCCAGCACAGCCATCGCGTGCAACCTTTTTAATGTTCCCCGAGCTCACACAAAACACTTCTGTCCAGAGATCCACGAACCCGGTTCCGTCCAGCCCTGACCCCGAGTCTGTATCCTCCGCGTGCGCGTCCAGAAACACGCTCGGATTCCTTCAGCAGACACTGTCAGCTGGAGCTGACTCCAGCCAAGTTACGCGTGACCGTTTCCCTCTTCCGGTGTCAGCCTTTCAGAGTAAAACACTACGATGATGAGATCACGCGATAATCCATCATATCGTCCTAAAATATGTCATGTCGCGACACTTAATCGTATTATATTGGGAAACCTCTGCTTCTCTTTGACGATGTTTTTGAAAATACACACTTTCGTTAATATAAATCGACTTTTATTGTGATACGCGTTGCGGGTGGACTCGTCGCTCCTTAAGGTGACTTGACTCAAGATGCTCATCTTTGCGTGACGTCGCGTTACGTTCCCTCCCCGCCCACAGATACAATTGTACGTGTTGTATAAATTAAACAGATCACATCAATAATTGAAAAGTGTTGCCTCGGATGATGGAGAAGGCTGTTGTTTCACGTCTTCATAATTTGACCTCAAATCTTTTGACAAAAGCCGACATCAATCTTCCTCGTCATCCAACTGAACGACACGCCTAAGAAAGTCACGGTGTTGTTGTCTTGACCTTTTAAGTGTATATTTTATTGAGTATTGTTTTGATTCTTTAAGTGCTTTGTGACCCTGGTCTGGAAAAGAGCTCTACAAATATAAATTACTTACTTACGTACAACTTGTCAATTTTTACATTGTCTTAATACGACTAAATTCGACAAGAAATTAAAACAAACAAACGTCATGAGAAAAGTATTGACTTAAAAGCTGTGTTTACATATCCAGGTTTATTTAAGTGCAGACAGAAGGAACATGATAACTAGTAGAGATGTTCTGATCACATGACGTCATGATTAAATCGACAGTGACTCGTGTCAACATGGCCGGTGAATGTGGGTTTTTTATGATACCAGGACTTGGGCGAGCGGCAGATTTATTTAAGGTCGGCAACGTTGGATGAATCGCGGGTACAGGCAGACGTCTCTGATGTGATGTCTGTTCAGCAGCCAGGTGAGGAAACGCTCCAGTCCCAGACCGTAACCGCCGTGAGGACATGATCCATACTTCCTCTGAAGCAAACAACGTCAACCAGTCAGTGAACATGCAGAACTGCCATGAATAATAATCAGAGACGTGTCAATGTCAACAATATGAGTGAGTGGAGGATGGAACCTTATTTTAGAACCTTTTATTAATAGGACAAGTTCAAGTTCAGTGGGTTAATATTTGCCCTTGAAAAACACACTCTCCGTGCTCTCCGGTGATTTAGCTCCCTCTGCTGTAACTATTATAGTAGCCTGTTCATACATATGATGCAAGAGTCATAACATACTTTGAAAGTTAGCTTTGCCTTTAGCAGCATAGCTTTATTATCTAGAGCTGTGTCTCAAATCGCATTCTTGCGTACTCAAAGTTAGTATTTTTAGTACGCAAGTGCGTCTCAATTCTTAGTATGCGAAATTTAGTGCGCCATGCACACTAAACTGGCATACTTAAACGCCCACAAAACTGAGTATGGTTCGATGAACACCATCTACACTAAACAGCTGCATCTTAGTGACGTTGTAAACAGAAGTCACGTCTTATATATATATATGCATGCATGTGTGTATATATATATATATATATATATATATATATATATATATATATATTCTCATATACTTACAGGTGCATTTTCAGCAGCAGTAGGAGGATGAAACGTCTTCGGTGCTGATACCAGCTTAAATATCTCGCGAATATTTCTATTCTCATTTTTTTTCTTTATTTCTTTTTCCAAAGTTGCAAAACGTGCTGCCAGCAGGTGTCGGCGATAGATAACAGTTGGTTGAAACCATCGTTAAATAGTAAAGAAGAAGAAGAAGCCGTCGTGTCATTTCCGGTGATTAGTGATTAGCGGCAGTGTTTGATTTGAGACACACTATCTGTTGAGAATTTGCGTACTAGTTACGTACACTATCCTAATGAATACTAACTTCTAGTATACTAAGAGAAGTATGCGATTTGAGACACAGCATAGCTATCTAGCTTATCTAGTTTATAAGAAGGGGTTTCAATTTTTTTTTTTTTTAGACACTAACAATGTTGTGGTTTTCTTAGGCACATTGTGACTATAGACACTGGTCAACTATGATCACAGAAGTGTTTTTTATGTTAGCATTTGTGTTGTGCAAGTAAAGATGACAATAATTAGATCATAATTACTTAACATTTCTCCATATGTAATGTGGTTCAATGCTCTTAGAATAAGTTAAACAATTCTAACTACTCTAAATAATAAGAGAGATAAAATGAGCTGCGACTACGTAGGAGCTTCTTTACCTGGTCGGTATACCAGTAGTAGGGGGTGGGATCGATGCCCTCTCTCTTGTAGCCCTCCAGCAGCTCCTCGGCATCCCAGATACGCATCGATGCTCCGACTATTTCTCCGACATTTGGCATCAGAACATCGACCTGAGAAAAGACAAAACGTTGTGGAGTCTGACGCCTACATTCAATTCATCATTTACAAAATCCTTCAAGTAACTAAACACACGGATATCTCTGTAGCTTCCGCAGACATACCGACTCAGTGAGGCGTCGATCTTCAGGGCAGCGCTGCATGTAGAAGGATTTGATCTCAGCTGGGAAGCGACAGAGCAGGATGGTCTCGTTGATGCTGTCGGTCATCAGACGCTCTGGAGCCTCTGGGATGTCCTGAACACAGACGGAAACATTTTTACATCCGCCTCAGAAAGTTAATCTCAAATCAACCATCTATACGTCTCCACATGGTCTCTACGATTTTGTTTGTCAGCGGTTCAGCCCAGTCACTGTACAGCTTCGACCTACAGTGACCCCTTGTGGTTTCAAATCAATTGTAAAAAAACAAGTTGTGACAGCACAACTAGGCGTGTGCATCTCTCCAATAGAAGATGATTAGATACGTATCTACATATATGTGGCACGACACGATTCATTCATTCATTTGAAAAACAAACGATTCGATTCCGTACGATTCAGTGCAATATGATCCGATGAGTCTTTGCAAACAAACATTTGTCAAGGTCAAAGGCATCTCTAGGGAATTGAATCTGGTCAACTGGACTTGGTTTTTGTCTGTGAAGACGTTTCGCTCCTTATCCAAGTGGCTTCATCTGTTGGAGAGACTAGCAAGTCTGACTCGCCCGCAGACAAAAACCAAGTCCAGTTGACCTGATTCAATTGCCTAGAGAGTAATCCATATAGTTCCTTACTTAAAGTAGACATTTTGCATTATGAATGATCCTAAATCAGTCCTAAAAAATTGATAATGTTAACATTCATAGTGATAAGTTTAATAAAAGACTAGCGTAAAGTATTTTTGACATGTGAATGCAGAACCACGTCACTGTGTTTGTTACTCTAACACATCACACTTTAAGAAAACCTCAATGAAAACAAACGTAATATTCAATTTTCACTACTGACACAAATTAGAGAAAAATATACATTTCTGTTTCATCACCTCAGTCGTGAGCGTCTGTCGCTGCGAGTCTAACTACCGCCTCTGCCCTGCTGCTCTAACACCTATTGACCAATCAGGTGCGATGTGAAGAGAAAGAAGTGACGGAGAGAGAGAAAGTGGGTGAGAGAAAGAAACAGTCTCCGCCGTTAACTTCAAAGAGCCGTTTCATTCGAGACCGAAGCGGGGCTTCCAGCTGCATCGCTGCTATAATAAACAGAGTCATAACTTTGTAATCAGGTCATCGACCGGTTCGTGGTGCATTCAGATGGGTCTAGGGGCTTTTCTATCGATGCACTCGCATCTTTTAAATCATTTGTTACATCTCTAACCACAACCCATCTTTTTATAACCAACAGGAAGCGCTGGATGAGCGACTTTGCGAGTTGAGCTTGTGAAACTAGTAGTTCAGCTCCAACAAACGACATTCCTGCTCATTGGACAAATGTTGTTTGTAAAAGAGTCAAATAAATGGAGTTTAGTCAACATTTTGTTTTTGAGAAAAAAATATAATTGCCAACATAGAATTCACAGGCAAGAATAAATGTATTTCAAGTTAAGTATTTTACTTTCAAATCTCTTAAACCACTAGTCCCAGATAGAAGGTAATGCATTTTTTTGTCCGTGTTACTTTGAATTTGGCATTTTATTCCATCAATACAAGTACATTTCCAACTTTATTGACACTACACAGCCCCAGGAAACAACGATTAAAGACTTCCAGCTGATCGGACAAGAACTAGTTGATGAACTAATGAGTCGGTTTCTTTGTCATATGATCCGCCCACTGAGTCTGAGCACTAAAAGATTTCATTGGAATCGCCAGCAGTCAATTTAAAGGCTGATTTGTAATTACTTGATTAAACTAACTTAAAGTCAGGTCATGACAAAAATGTACATGGTTAATATTATTGTGCAATATTGGCTCCTGTGGTTATGAAGGTACTTCAACATAAATTGTACAAACAAACAATTTTCTATATTTATAAATAAATAAAAGTCTTTCATTTTCATAGAAGCTTCATTCTTTTGACTTGATCATTTTATAAGTAGGTGACATGATGAGTCGGCACCTCTGCTTTAAAAGAACTGCAACATGTTTGGTGGACTTCAGAGGAATTATTCTAAAGATTTAATAGTTTAAATGAAAAAAAAAAACAATTAAAACATAAATATAGTTTTACTAAATGTAATTTAAACTGTAAAAAGTTAATCAGCATTAGTCAGTACATGTGCATGATGATGGGTGTCATGAAGTGTTACACAAAACAGTATCATCAGTCCGCCTGTAAAATCGCTCCTTTACCTCTCCAAACTCATAGAAGGTGCCGTCGTCCTTCTTGATGTCATGTTCTTTGAGCCAATCGATGGCTTCAGTGTAGTTCATCCTCTTGAACGGTCTCTTTGGGGGTTTAAAGTTCTGTGTTCAAAGACAAAGATAGGTAAGACATGGAATTAAGTTTGTCTATAGAAGTTCAATATCAAAACCCTTTCCATACATATATTGCATCTCCTACAGTTTCGTATGAATCTTAAATGGCCTGTAAGGAATATTGCTAATATTTGCTGAATGTGCCAAAATCCTCAAATCAATGTTTTTTATGATTTTAACTTAATGACTTTTGCGAGCAGGAGAAGTAAAAGAGACGTACAGGGTTGATGTCGTAGAGCAGAGGAGCAGCAGGAGACTTCAGGACTCTGTCCACCACGTCACAAACCAGGTCCTCCAGCCGGGTGAGCAGATCCTCGAAGGTGATGAAGGGACACTCGGCCTCGATGTGAGTGTACCTGCACGGAGGGTCGAGATGAATACGAAGGTCCCGCTCAACTCACAAGGGTTTTCATTTATGTAATGTGTCTGTTTTAAACAGGGGCGTCAAACTAGATTACACACAGGCCCAACATTTCAGGTCACGTGCCAAACCAAATGTTTATCAAAAAGAGTTCCGAGTGTGATTGCAATACTTTCTTGTGAAATTCCTTTAACATCCATTTGTCTTTCATTGGAAGTCTGTGTATAAAGATTCCTGTATAAACTCAGTTCCGTATCACTGGCAACTTTATGTCACCGTATCAGAGACAACCTCTGGCGGTCCCTTGGCCTTGGGTTTGACATTTGTGACTTACAAATCTGAAGATTTTCATATTTTTCTCAAGCATTTCTAATACATTACTTGGATGATAATTGTTTCCTTTAATAAAAAACTAAAAAGACCAATGAGAACCTCTCATTTAATAATGTCTTAATGTTACTTGATTGTGTGTCAATAGTCATGCATTATAAACACACTTTTGCAAATATGACTGAAAATGTACCTAAAATAAAAAGAGCAAACAGTAATGAAAATAAATTATAAATTAACTAAAGCAAAATCTATGTTATAGTCCTTCAAGTCATGTCAGTTCTTCCTAAAATGAGTCTGTCAAACAGGTTACAAATGATAATTTGGTCAACATAAATGCAGAAAGATGCCAATTGTAAGATTTTAAAAAGTGAAATATGGGTGGATCAGTGGGTTAAGTTGATGATCACGGTCATGCTCACTCTGCCAGGTGCCTGCGGGTGCGCGACTGCTCAGCCCGGTAAGACTGGGCGATGCAGAAGGTGTCTCCCAGTGCAGGAATGCACGTCTCCAGGTAGAGTTGAGACGACTGCGTCAGGTAGGCCTCTTCCCCAAAATAGTTGAAGTTGAAAAGCGTGGAGCCGCCCTCCACCTGAGTCTGCACCATGGTGGGAGGACTGATCTGCACGATGAACAAGACGGCGTTCAGACGGGTAAATAAAAGAGAAACCTCTCGGTTCAGGTGTGAGAACGTGTAAGAATAAGTCCGGAACGTGTCTGAACCTCGTAGTAGGCGCGGCTGAAGAAGTGGTCCCTGAAGCACTGGGTGACGGTGGATCGGACTCGCAGGATCTTCGAGACGTTCTCTCCTCTGATCATCATGTGTCGGTTGTTCAGCTGGACGTCCACGTCGGACTCCTCGTTCAGGAGGTTGTCGGCGCCACCAGCAGGCGCCAGACCGATCAGTTCCCAAAAGTCACAATGGAGCTCATGACCACCAGGTGCCTTGAGAAGAAGAAACATACATTTTTATGTGACCCCTGACAACAATAATGTTACTAAAAAATATAATAACTTTACTGTATATTAACTCTTGTTTTGTCTCTGGGTCAAAGTGAACGACCTCCCTGGCTTCCATAAATACATGTGCAGCGGTGGAGGTCGTTCACTTTGACCCAGAGACAACACAAGGGATACCACAAACACATTTGTTTTGGGGCCTTTGGGTCACCCTGAGATAACACAAGGGTTAAGAAAAAATGATACCAGACGCAGAAAAAAACCCTTTTTCTTCCTTGCGGCTGCTTGATGGTGTAAAAAATAATTTTGGTTTCTTCGAATATCAGGTTGGAACAAATTTAACAAGACATTTTCACAAGTGTATTTACCGATTTTCCCTCAGGAACTGGAGTCAAGGTACCATACAGGGCAACTGTACTCTCAGTGGACAGCAGCACTCCATTGTAGCACTGGCACTGCAGAAAAAGTGCGTCAATAGTTGATGAATAAGATGAGTAATAATTGTGGAAATTAATAATCATCTTTTTAAAGCCTACCAGCTTATCGGACAAGACACACTGGAGGAAACCAGTCCCGTCTCGCAGCACGAGGAACATCAGGTTTTTCCCTGCATGGTTCAAATCAAGTTGAAGAAAAAGAATAAAGGAAACAAATTGTCGCCGTCGATTCATTGCTCACCCTGTCGCCTCAGTCGGTGGACCCATCCAAACACCTTCACTCTCTGACCTCTCTTTGCCTCCAGAAGATGGATTTTCACCTACAGACACAATCATCTTGATCAAAGCAGTTCTGAGTGCTCACCAGGCAGACAATTCTTATATTCCTTAAGAAAAATCAAGCTATGACAAGCCTCCCAGAAAAAAAAAAGACAATATCACTTTCATACTTCCTGTTGGTAAATATACATTTTTGTTCAGCCTGGAATAGAGTCTTCTTAAATATTACAGCATCTTTTTTAATGGAGTTTCACACTCCTGCATTAAACATTCAATTAAACCGCTGACCCAAAAAAAGATTTCAAGTACTCACAGATTCAGGGTCAGGTAGGCTGGCATCCTTCTCGATGACAATTTTCTTGGCATCCTCCAAGTTCTTTTCCCTCCTGTCATTGTCCTCAGCCTGGGAAGAGAAGTTTATAAAAAAGATTTAAATGATATATTTATGGAATTTACTTAAGACACACATGTATAATAGGGCTCATATTTAGAGGCACTAAAACAGTCATGGAAGACTGAACCACAAACAACTGTAAAGACCTGAAGCTATTGCATTAAAATATGAGATGTGAGAAGAACAACACAAACCACAAATGCATGTTCCCTTTAAAGACTTCCTTGATTCAAACATTGTTAACGTTTCTGAAAGAACTGACAGGAAACTTTCACAACTTTCCAAATTATTTGCTAAATAAGAAAATGTGAAACGCAGACCACATGATGTTATTTGTGTTTGTATAGATAATCTGAACAAACAAGCCACAAAGGAAATAATGTTGTAAAATAATCTCCTCACTCAAAACAAAACCATTAAAAAAAACACATATATTGACCTCTTTCTTGTCCTTAGCCTCGTTCTTCATCTGCTCTCGGGTGAAAACCTTCTTCACGTTCTTCATCTGAGTCTTGGAGATCACAGCCCAGCGCTGGAGGAACACAGACAGACAAAATGACTAAATCATTGAAGCCACATGGTTTAGGGTCATGATCGGAGGTACTCTATGAATCACATTTGTAACAACAGCACGTTTTAATTGTAGCAAACTTTCAGACTGCTGTTATATTGCAGATATTAATAATAATAAACATGAAGTAATAACAGCTTTATATCAGTGATAACCACCGATCGGACCAGTGAGACAACCTTTTATTACAGATATAAAAGCATTATAAAGAATAATTAAATATTAAATATTAAAGTCAAGCCACTCCTAGTAGGTATCATTAGAAGGAGTTAATAACTTGTTTTTCACTCACCTGACCCTCTTCCTGGGAGTCTACGTAGAGAGTTGGGAATGGCTCCTTTCCAACAGATAAAAGGGCCTGTTGGTGTTCAATCAAAATCAAAAGTTAGAAGACAAAACCATTTAATGTAACCAAATGTAGCTGAAATTAAATGACAGCGAAATGGTTTTAGAGCTACAGAAAACCGGAAAAATAACCTTAAGAGGAGTTTTGAAGGGCTTTTGTTCAGATCCATCTCCATCCGCATCATTGCCACATTTGTCCGAGACATAGAGCTCACCTAAGAGACGGGAAAAGTGCACTTGAGAGTGAGTTCTAATGAGAATTGAACTTAAATTTTAGGTGAAAGTTTTAACCAGAAAAAGGGAATATACTTCTATACAAGTGCTGTAGATTATATGCAATAACAATTTAGAAAATGAAAAATGATAGATCTAATGATAACTATAAAAGTGCTCGTGTCTACGTTGGGTGTGAAGTAACCACCATATGGAAAGTGAAAGTAAACCCAGATTAAACTATGTTTACAAGTTGGTTTCGGATTTAAAAATAGTGTGATCAGAACAATAGTGAAGAATGGACATGCAATGAATGCAGATTTATGTTATAATAAAATATTTTGTTTTAGGTATTTTAAGCCTTGGAGAAGATGCGAGTTGTTCATCAAGAAAGTTAACCATTTAAACAGTATATTATCTCAGGATATTTAAGAGAACGAATGTCAAACCAGTCTATTGTCACAACACCAAAGACATGATCAGATCGTAGTACATGTGGTTGTACTTTCCAATATTACCACACAACGTTTGTATGACTCACGTGTTACCCGAGTAACATGACATGCCCTTTTCCTGCCCAAAGTCATGTTTATCCGATGGAAGCTTTTATATTTAACCTTTTTTTTGTCAATTCAATGAACAGATGTTTTCTTTAACAGAGATACAGCAGTGATCACTCAATGACAGCTGTCATAACATACAACGAGCTTCGATTGACAGAGATTTTAACAAAACAATTGGCAAAAAATCGGATTAACCCTCAATATTAAGGATATTAATTCTGAGAATACGTGTTTTTTTTGTTTAAATCCCCGCAGCCGGCATGAGCTAGCACGCTACTACGAGCGCGTCACAATGAGTAGCGCTATTAGCATGCGGGCTAACGCAAGAGCAGAGCAACTTAGCTTACCAACTGAGACTTGTTTCACACCTTTCGATATCTCTTCCGCCATTTCGATACCGGACGAGCCACGGAGACTGCAGGACGATGCGAGAGCGAGGCGACGAACTAACGTGTCAGACAGACACCGTTGGCCAACTTTGCATCAGCCGTGCCGCAGCTCGCTGTGTGGTAGAGGCGAAGGACCCGCCCTTGATGACGCGTTACGAACCGAGGATCCGATTGGGTGAAATGAACGTCCGTCAAGTTGAGGAAGTAAAACGTAAAAGTCACGTGGGAAACACGATCTGATGCAACTATTAAGAAATATCCGAAAACAATTTAGTTAAAAAATAAATTAATGATTTGCTGAGAAAAAAGTATTTTTGTAATAAATCATTATAAAGGATAACTATAAAATAGAGTTATTTCCCCAAAATAATTCGGAGAAAATTTTGACCAAATTAAAACCTATACCATATTCAAATGATCACTTATATATATTGATATAACTATTTATAAGACTAGAATATTTATTTATTTATGTATAAAACCTTAGTGTACAAGAGTTTTTCAACATGCGCATGCGCAGATATAACGTTTCCCCTTGCTGTCATGGCAACCGAAACATTGGCTCGACATGGTAAGAAAAGTTTTCATCTTTTGGATCAACACTAACTAAATATGCATGGTACACGCTTTAATAGCAGCGTATTTTTAATATTTTTATAGTCTTCAAAAGTTCAGGGAACTTGTCTAATTGTGTTGCTATGTTTATCACTGTCTTGGCATTTAAACGTTTTTTTATTTGTATGTATTTTTAACTGTGTATTGTTTTACTTACTTACTTGTGATGTTTGCAGGCGACAGTTAAAGATGCATTGGTCAAATGGGTGAGTTAAGACTGCGTTTTCAAAGCATACGCTCATAACAATGAATTATTAATTGAGTTTAAGTTAACATAGAATAGAAAAAAAATAAAATTGAACAGAATCTGTTCTGGATGAAAGAAAATTATTAATGCTTCAATGTTGTCAATGTTTTATTTTGCTAAAATGTGTTGGGTTTTTTGGTGCCTGTGCAGGAGGAGAAGTCAGGGGAGAAGGCAAGCGACCAAACACACATCAAACTTTACGGTCAAATTCCTTCCATAGAGAGAATGGACGCCTCACTCTCTACTCTCATCAACTGCGAGTGAGATTTATTTTTCTGTACTCTTGACATCAAATCGAGTCGCAATGACCTACTTACATATTTTATTTTGTATTTTTCCAGAAGATTATCCTTGTCCACCAATAATATCAAGAAGATCAGTAATCTCCACGGCCTCAGTAAGTAGGCGTCAATCTACGAGGAATACATTTAATCCTTAACTATTTATCTTTGCTTCGTCAGAGAACCTGAAGATTTTATCTTTGGGAAGGAATTTCATCACAGAGCTCAGTGGTTTGGTAAGTTTAAACAAAGTTAACTGTTATTATATTCAACTAAATGCTATTAAAAGCTGAACAACTGTTTAAAAATAAAAGAAGATATTTGAATAAATTACATTTAGCTTTGACTATAAAAGTGCTTGTGTCTATGTTTGAACTTGAGTAACTGTCAAAGTGAAACCTAGATTTAACTGTCATTACAGGTTAGTTTCAGATTTACAACCTTATCAAACCAAAACTAAAACGTGGACAAAGAAGAAAGCAGACTGACGTTTTTTTTTTCATAATTTATATCATGTAATATGATCCCCAGAGTAGAGTAGTGTAACGGGAACCATTTACAAAAAAAACAATCACAACGTGACTAGTTTATGACAGGATATATAACACAACGGATGCCTAACCTTAACCATAAAACCAAACAAAGAGATTAGATATAAATTTGAGATGGTAATAAATCAACTAATTAAATAAGATAAGCTGCTGATGTGATGCAGTTAAATACAAAATAATCAATTGATACTCTTGAAACAAATCAACAAAAGTAATATATATATATATAAATGTTATATTTAACTGGTATTTTATCAAGTCAACGAACCAATGCTTTCTTTAAGAGAGGATGAAGTTGTGATACAATAATGTTCAACGAAAATGTGTGTTACACAGGAGGCAGTGAAGGACACACTGGAAGAGTTATGGATCTCCTACAACTCTATAGAGAAGATGGATGGAATACAGAATATGAAGACTCTCAAGGTTCTGTTCATGTCCAACAACCTGGTCAAAGACTGGGGTGAGATTGAGCTTTTATGTTTTTAATAGTTGAGTTTTTAAAGTATAATATGGTAAAGACAATAATATAAAAGTTGTAGATTTGAAGTCACTTCAGTAGACCACAATAAAACTGCAGAACAAGTAAATGTCCTTAATAATTATTGATATTAAAGACAAAGGATGACACAAATCACACAAACTGTTTGATTGGCAGGTGAGTTTTCCAAGCTGGCGGACCTGCCGTGCCTCTCCGACCTGGTGTTCGTCGGGAATCCTCTGGAAGAGAAGCATTCTGCTGAAGGCACGTGGAGGGAGGAGGTCAACAAGAGGCTCCCCACTTTAAGCAAGTTAGATGGTAAGAGTTCATTTGAAAGAAAAGTTGTATTCTTGAACAGTCTCTCCAGTTTTATCCTTAACATGAAATAATTAACTATGATTTGTGGCATCTAAGTACTGTTTATTCGGGTCACAAGTACAATTTCCATGTTTTATAAAATATAATATATTTGTTGTACTTTAGAGAAATATTATTTTTAAATCGTTGTAAAGTTGACTATTAACGTAATGTGTTTTTATCGAACTTTTTTCCATTTTTTTTCCTTTTTCCATTTTGTACATTTTATCAATTCAAAGCCGAATAAATAAATAAAACGACGAGATCTCTAGACAAAGAGCTCACTATCGCCCCGTGTGGTATAAAGTGGTAAAAACAACAACAAGAGCTTGTTCACCTCCATTCATTATTCTTTTAAAAGTGAAATATGGTTTGAGAAAATAATCAATGCATCGTTTTCTGCTTCCAGGAATGTACTACTGCCTCCAGAAATCCCCAACTTAGAATAGAGAAAAGAAAAGTGTTGCCAATAAAGATACTTCATTTGTTTCATCTTTTTTTTATGACCTAAAATATTTCTTAATAAACAAATACATAAAATCCACACACGTTTTCTTTATTATTTTTAATGTGAATACGTCCTTCCTTTTTATAGAACCATGTTTCACTCAATACATAATAATATAATATATAATAATAATAATAATAATGATTGTTATAATTGTTATTATTATTAACAACTGCACATTTAATGTTATAAATGAATGAACTGTGTTTGTTTTGTAATGTGTTTTAAGTGAATTCAGGTTATTCAGCAAGTTATTTCCAAAGTTACATTGAAAATATTACTGATATTTAAGAACTTAGCAGGTGCACAAACGGAAATACATCTTGTTTATAACTACGCTGGTTTTATACCCTGTTTTAAGGTTACATATGAAAGATAATTATGTTAAATCTATGAG
This sequence comes from Callionymus lyra, assembly GCF_982586985.1. Lineage (NCBI taxonomy): Eukaryota > Metazoa > Chordata > Actinopteri > Syngnathiformes > Callionymidae > Callionymus > Callionymus lyra. The sequence continues at coordinate 13,097,884 of NC_141822.1, forward strand.
CTGCACCTGTTGTTCTCAGTTTAAATCAGTTAAAATAATCAACGGATCTACTTTTGTTGGCCCTAAAGTAAAAAAAATGTTTAAAACAATGAAATGGTTTTAAAGGAAACGATCGATTAGTCAAACTTGTGTTTCCTGCGCAGCTCGTGTTCACACCTGACACTGCTTGTGGAAGAAATGATCTCACAACGTCCAGCAGGTCGACTCGTGCTGCTGGTGTTTAATGTCAACAAGCAAAACACACGAGCCATCAAAGGTGACGCTGTAGTGATCACTTCCACGTCACTTCATCGCCTGAATCAACGTGTTTTTCTCTCGCCTCATTAGACGATTGTGTTTCTACTCTGGCCTACTTTTTGCAACCTGAGCTGCCAGAGTTCTGGTTCTGATTTGAGTGAAATATTTACTCACCTTGTGTCGTGTGACAGTCACTCAATCTGTCCAGATATTGTGACTTTGTGCTCGAGAACGTTCCAGTGTCATGAAGACAGAATTTACTGGTGAAGTCTGATGAAGCTTCATGAAGCATTGTCCTTAAGGACAATTGTCCCGAGGACAGAAGGTGGCGCTCTTGCCTCAAAGAGATTTTAAACAATTAGTTGCTTAAAACCATAGCTGAGCAAAGAGGGGCCACAGGCTGCATTCGTGTGGCCCCTATGAGGTCAAAGACTATGTATAAACTCACAGTTTTATTTTATATTTATTTCTATTTCTCATTACTTGTCACTTTTGTCAGTTGTGTAAGTATTTATTGTGTATAATGTATAAGAATTAAGTGAATATAAAATGAATATTTGTAAAAAAAAAAGTGCTTTTGTATTATATTTGGATAAAAAAAATGTTATTTAAAGTATATTTAGCTTGATTTTATTACTTGATTTTTATACTTTTCGCTCCTTAGTTTTTGCTTGATGGCCCCTCACAACAGCCACTGTATGAAATTTGGCCCCTGAGGAAAATTAACACCACAGCTGTAAACCAAAGATTATTATTTTATAAAGCGCGTCATCTAGTGGGCTTTGAAAGGGACCCTTTATCAAATAAAGAAAATAATTTCTGTGCATTTGAGTAGACGTGGAAAGAAAATATAGAAAAGATTTTCGTTCTTTTTGAGTACGGAAAGTTAAATTTTGACACAGATTTGAACACACTTTGAAGAAACAAGTTTAGTTCAATGTGACCTGAAGGCCTGAAAACAAATGTGCTTGTGGTATCCCTTGTGCAGCCTCTGGCTTCAATAAATACTGTACATATGCAGTGGTGGAGGTCGTTTACCTTGAACAAAATGAAACACAGGGGATACCACAAACACATTTGTTTTAGGGCCTTTGGGTCACCTTGACCCTGAGAGAACACTAGGGTTAATCTTTTTTAAACTAGTTCATGCTTCTGTCTAAGATTTATTATTTTGATTATTATTATTGTTTGCTCCAATTTCGATTCAAAATGTGAGTTTACTGTCCTATTAATTCCATTTGTTTAACTCTAAATATCTATAATTGACAATAATGTGAGGATGAAACATTTTATACTCCACTGTCCATGGCATCCCTTGATTCCCAGGACAGTTCTGAGTCTCTCCTGGATGACTGAGCTGCTATCCTATATGTATCATCGTCACTACCTGAAGTCATCATAGATGTGAAGGTTGATTTATAGGTCACTTTTCAGTTCAGCTCTTTCTTTACAGCAAAAGATTCAAGATGCTGCACTGATCCATCTACTCATGTCCATCCATAAAGATGATCCATAAACATTAAGATTAAAACCTGTTGAAGAATCGAAAATTGTTTTTTTCCAACTAGCCACAGCAAATACAGCAATTTTTCATAAAATATAACTCAAAATAAAACAAGAACAAAGAGAAAGAACAAGATGATACAATCTAAGTCTAAAGATAAAGATAAAGAACATAGATCAAAGAAAAATAACAAAGACAAAGGATACAAAGACGATGACAGTGTTCAGAGGATGACTGTCATCATCATGATGGACAGTAGTTTGTTCAATGATCTCCTCTCAGCAACTGTCACCAGTGAGTCCAGCTTCATTCCAACCACAGAGCCAGACCTCCTGATCAACCTGTCCAACCTGTTGACACTCCTCTTGGACACATTTCCACCCCAACACACCACAGCATAGAACAGGACACTGGCCACCACAGACTGGTAGAACATGCAGAGGAGCTTCTTGCAGATGTTAAATGATCGAAGCCTCCTCAGAAAGTACAGTCTACTCTGAACCTTCTTATATACATGGTCTGTGTTGCAGGACCAGTCCAGTTTACTGTCCATCCACACACCGAGGTACTTATAGTTGTCAACTATCTCCACCTCGTCGCCTCTGATGGACACTGGACGTGGCTTTGTCCTGGACCTCCCGAAGTCCAAGACCAGCTCCTTGGTCTTTGAGGTGTTCAGCTGCAAGTGGTTCCTCTCACGCCAGTCCACAAAGTCACGTATCAGACTCCTATACTCGTCTTCGCTGTTTATTTTTTAGGATCAATTTATCTTACTTTACTTTATCTTTACTTACTTCAAAGTCTTTGTATAATTGATGACATTAACAATTGAAAACTGACAGTAAAAAACTAAATAAGGTAAAGTAAGGTAAGGTAAGGTAAAACTTTATTGATCCCTCAGGAGGTCTCCTTCGGGAAATAGTTTTTTTCCAATAGCCAATACATACAGCAATTTTTTATAAAAAAAAAAAGACAAAGGATACAAAGACTAACATAGAACAGAACATCATGATACTTTCACTCCACTCCTGCCCCCGAACTCAGAATTGTACAATTTAATAGCCCGAGGAATGAATGAGTCCCTGAGTCTATTTGTTTTGCACCTGGGTAGGAGCATTCGTGCTTCATCTGCTTCTCTGCTCACTGATGACAGTGTTCAGAGGATGACTGTCATCATCCATGATGGACAGTAGTTTGTTCAATGATCTCCTCTCAGCAACTGTCACCAGTGAGTCCAGCTTCATTCCAACCACAGAGCCAGTCCTCCTGATCAACCTGTCCAACCTGTTGACACTCCTCTTGGACACATTTCCACCCCAACACACCACAGCATAGAACATGACACTGGCCACCACAGACTGGTAGAACATGCAGAGGAGCTTCTTGCAGATGTTAAATGATCGAAACCTCCTCAGAAAGTACAGTCTACTCTGAACTTTCTTATATACATGGTCTGTGTTGCAGGACCAGTTTACTGTCCAGCCACACACCGAGGTACTTATACATATAAATTATATATTATAAAACATCAATTTACAGAGAAAAACGATCCAGTGCAGACATGAGTGTGGTGAAGTGGTGAAGGTTGAGTGTACAAGCGTGGATCTCGTCCGTGCACTGATAGCTGCACCTTGAATAGTGTCATTGAACAACAATCAGAATTTGAAACTTCTCTGATTGTGTGTCTCTAAGACTCTCAGTCCCGCCGCCAGCATACGGAGGCTAGTGTTACAGATCGAGTGACAGCTCCAGCCGAGCGTGCGAGTGGAGGAGGCGGCGTCTTGCTGGACTGGAAGAGGACCTCGATCCAGCACAGATCCATTTGCCCTCTCGGTAGGTGACCGGACCAGCCATGAGAGGACCTCACGGGAAGAAGAGCAGCGTGGGACCGAAGAGACACTTCAATCTTCAGGTCGGTTGTAGAAAGACTTCCAGAAGACCAGCAGCTCAGCCTGACGTCAACCCGTCTCCCATTCAAGGGGAAGTTCCATGTTCTGTGGATCAGACGCCCTGCAGGGAGGAAAACGGAGGATTGAAGAAAAGTTCTCCTTCTTCTCAACCGCTGAAACAGAACTCAGAGTTCCCCTCTTTGACGTCAGAAGCTTCTCATGAAATCAGTGTCGAAGGAAACAACGGAGAGACGAGGAACGCTTCGCTGACTCCCGACAGTCTGGACCAACAAAGAAGCTTTCCTGGCACCGGACAAGACTCCTGCTCGGGTGACTCGCCCGCTGGATCTAGGAGGTCTGACGAGTGTCAGGAGAGTGTGGGGAAGATCTGTGGTGATGATGAAGATGATGATGGAGATGAGGATGAAGAGTACTACACAGACCAGCGCATCACAGCATGGATCCTCCATGTCAACTCGACCTTCTTCTCACCACAGAAGGATGACAGCAGAATAACAGACGAGCAAGATGTTGCCACCATTAAAATCATTTATATGGGAGAATGAACTTGAGTTGAACAATTTATAATGTTTATTTGACCAGCCTGTTGAACACTGATGTCGACAGCTTCATCTGACTTTATCTTTTGAGTTTGATTTTATACATATATATATATATATATATATACACATATATATATTTAGAATATTTAGCAGTTAAATTAACTGTACCATGTTTAGATTATTTTTTAAAAGAAATGAAGGAATGGAACTATGACTAATTAAACCATGTTTATTTATGTATTCATTCTTTGTCTACTAATATGTAAGGTATCCAAAATCTAGATCTCATCATTGAAACATTACAAATTTGATTAAAAATAATGTCTGTAACATCAAAGTTTATATTTTTTAAAGATTGTCAAAAGAAAAAAAACACTTTGCAACTTCCTCTGTCATTGAAAATAGTTCAGGATATATTTTTAACTATGGTTAAGTGTGGCTTCTCGGTCACTGTTAATGTGTTTAAAAGATATTCATGTATTTTCCCGAAAGCCTGGTTTTCTTTATAGAAAGATTAACAACAGGTCGCTTCGGTACATTTTCCTGACGTTAATCATTTCTTTAACAGTTGAACGTTAGTTCTGTCACCATCTGGTGGCCAGAGTGCTGCACTGCAACGGAACAATACGCTGTTAAGGGTTAGTGGACACAAAACACTGTATCTGAACACTTTAAATGCGATACTGATAACATGTATCTTGACGAGAATGTCTCAATTAAATCGAATAATATATATAATAAATACTCAAAAGGGACTGCAGGTTCACACACATGCCTTTGAAAAAAAGAGGGTTTTATTTACAGTGATTTAAATCACAATAACATTACAAATGAATTATATATGCATTATATATCATCAGTGGAGAACAATTAATGCAGAGTTTTTCTGGAGATCTTGATATCTGTTACAATTTGGCAGAGGGTCCTTGAAGACTCTGCAGCTTCCACCTCGGAGATTTGCTTCTATTCTTGCTCAGTGACTCTCGCCTCTTTTCCCGACGACCTGCGGCGAAGAGATGACATGTTAGTCGACATGGAGCTCAAAGGAGAAACGAACGGATAACGTACCCTTTTGAAGTCGTTCATGTTGGTGGCCTGTACTGGAGTTCCGATGAAGGTCAAGTAGTTGATCCTCGTCGTCTCCTCGTCTCCCTGGTTGGACTTGACGAAGAGCTGGTGAAAATAAAGGAGTGTTAAAGAAAAATGGCGGCGAGGGATGGAGGGTCATCGTTCTCACCGTGACGCTCTGCACGTTCTGGAACTTGACGTAACGAAGAGGGATCAGGGTGTCGTCCTTGTACTCCTCCTCTGACAGCTCCAGGGTCTGAGTGGCTTCGTGACTCTCGGCGTCGTCGAAACCCATCGACCGAGGCAGGTTGATGAACACCTTCATCACTTTTGGAGCCGTAGCTGAGAACAAAAGAAAACTATTATTTTTCTAGTCGTATCAAAATACATCTCAACCATTTCGTTGAGACTCACCAAAGTCTGACGACTGGAGCTTCATGGAGAAAAGTTTCACAGGCTGGTTGAAAGCCATGGTTATCAGCAGCTGCACCGCAATAAAAACAAATGATGAGAATCAAATGGACACAAAGGAGATTAATTTATCCTCAACATGACAGTTGCACAATACAACCACTAGAGGCTTCTTTCTCAATTAAAACCTCTCTGACGTAATCCCATTACAGCAAAGCCCTTCCAGTCGATATACAAAAAAATATTCATTCTTGTAGAAACACTTGAAATGGGTTTCAACACAAAGCCAATACAACATTACTTCATTTAAATCCTTGGCAAGTACAACAAAAACTTGCTGTATGTATTTTCTTGCTTCTTTTAACAATCGTTCATAAAGGCTTGTTAGATAATTATTATTTTTTTCCTATTAGAACACAGCAATACAGATGATTATTCATAAAAATAAAAGTATGAACAAGAACAAAGAAAAAGAAAAAGAAAGAACAAGATGACACAATCCAAGTCTAAAGACAAAGAACATGTTAGCATCCGTATCACTTGCAGACATATATATATATATCTTAGAGAAATGAACGACGAGGAGAAGGAGAGAAAAGAGAATTAATTTTTTCCAAAAGGTTATGATTTGATATCTGCGCTACCATTTACTCATGTAGTCGTTGACAAACTTAAAAGCCAGACAAAAAATTGTATGCGAAAGATCAAACATAAAAGATTATTATTTTCTAATTAAATATTCCAGCGGTGTGTCCCAAATCGCGCACTTAAACTTATTTTCAGTACACAAGAGAGTCTACACTGAGCAGTTTGTGAAATTGTAGTGCGCAATAAGCACTCAGAAACGCCCAGAAAATTGAGAGTGTGGATAAATTGACACTTTAGGATAGGGTCTCAACGGCTTGTTTAAATGAGCGTAAGAAAGTAGCAGAAGAGGAAGCTGTCAAGTCATTTCTACTAAGTATGTAGAAGTAGTGTTTGATATGAGACAGTACTACAGTGTACTGTAAAGCAATGCACTTTAAGGAATGGGAAATTTGAGATATAGCCAATATGAATGTGTTAAGACGACCTATGTACATGTAAAAACAGTGATAATCATTGACTACACTATCACGTTGACTCAAACTTATAATCGAGTCATTATCCTGCATCAGCTCATGTGACCAAATTAACATTTTAGAATAGAAAAGCTTTATTCATCCCCAGAGGGGAAACACACTTCCAGAGGGGAAACACACTTGGATGCAAAGAAGACAGTCAGGGGGTGATATGCTAAGAAAAAAACAAACAACTAATAGCAGGAACGCTTCATCTGGTTACGTGACAGAATAAATGCGGTTTGGGACAAAATAAACTGTTACACAAGCAAACAAACCTGTTCATCGCAGTCGGACTCGAGGTAGGACGAGTCTTTTGTTAGACAGTTTTCAAAGCCACAGTCGTCGCTCTCGTTGAGGCACTCACAGCCGGCTTTATTGACAAAAGGCATTAGATCCATCTAAAACGACAAACAAATGGGGCATTATTTTCTCCGTCATACAAAAAAAAAACCACGACGACTAAAATGCAACTGATTTGAATCACTATTTTTTTATTCTTAAAACTCTGACCGAACAGAAAAAACACACTTAAAACACACACTTAATCTAGACCTAAATTCACATAAAGAAACAAGCTCTCTGTAAACATTTGACATCACAACAGATGGCTGCCCTTGTGCTTGTTTCTGTTTTTCTATTGCTTCTTTTGTGTTTGTATGAATTTTAATGTCTATTGTTTTGTCATTGAAGCACTGTGTGACCCTGGTCATTTACTTATCGTATTCCATTATTTTATTCTGTACCGACACCACAAGAAAATCCTTTGTTGTGTTCACACCAACATTAAAAAGGCCTGATTTCGATTAAGCTATTGTGTCCACTCACGTAGCCTCTTGGAATATCCGCATCGTCGTTGTTTCCCGGGTCGTTCTCTGTGTGCTGTTTGATCTTCTCTTCCAGAGCTGAAGGTTCAGGCCCTGTATACGAATCAACTTTGACCCTGTTCCTGAAGAACAAGAAGGTTGGGGTGCCTGAGATGTTGTTGGTCGCTGCTGTGGACTGCGTGAGACAAACACAAGGAGATAAATTAGATCCCTTTTTTTATTTTTAATGATTAAACGCATAACAAAAATGACACTTACTTGGCACACATGAACATCAACTTCCAAGAAGACGACCTGTGGGTATTTGTTACTCAACATGTTGAAAGCTGGAGCTATTCTGACACATGGTCGACACCTGCCAAAAGAAAACATGAAGACATTTAGAATTAAAAATAATGATATTAACAATCAACAATAAACATGTAATACCAACGAAGTGACTAAAATGTTACAATTAAATAACCTTACGGAATATGGCGAATAAAAAAAGGAAATTACTGATCACTTAAGAAGAAATTCATTATACAAAAATAAATGGTAGTCAACAAATATGTTTTATAGCAGAGTGGTTATTAAATAATAAACATGAGTTTGGGACTGGATTCATTTGTTCCATTTGCGACACACCTATTCAATGTTATTGTAATATTGCTATGTCATTGTAAGAGCCACAGCTAGGCGGCTAATGCTGGCCTGTACACTGTTCGAGATTTTACAATCTGAATTGACCACAATTACAGCTTTAGGAGAACAGTTCGTATAATGGATGCTATAGGACTTAATCTCCCGAGTTATGTCGATTAAATGTTGTCATTTTCAAGCGTCTCTATGCCCCGGTCTGTGTGCTGCTCTTACCCGGCCATTGTGAACTTCACCACGGCAAGCCTCGAGCCGGCGGCCGCTAGTTCTGGTTGAAAGTCTGGATCACTGCCGATTACTTTGACGCCGACCATGGTTTCGGTATTCTTTGCTGCCCCCGCTGGTGTTTTAATTAAAATAGAATTCCACTGGCGTGGATAGACTCATGTGTTGTGTGTTTAGCTTCGTGCCAGTGCGAATGCTACACAAGCTAACCGTGAGCCACAGGTCCTAGAGCGAGATGGTTCAGTATCTGGACTTGTGATTGGACAACAGAGGGAAAAGAAGGCGGGACCTTAGATGATTTCTTCTTCTACTGCGTTTACTGAGTCGTGCATACAACACACACGTACTCTACTGCCACCAATTGATTATATATTGAGCTACTGCTTCTTTTCCCACAATGTAATTTTTTTAAAATTATTAATCCGAACAGGTTCATTCATATATTCTATATATAAAGATAATGGTCAGTAATAGTATAATCAGTATATAAATAGAATATACCTAATTTGGAATTCCCAGTAAAGTGTATGCAATCTTAAAATGTTCAAGATACTATCACTTGACTCTTCCAAACTCTTTATAATGCCTTTTACACTCGTGGCAACATGACTTTACCTCCTTCATCACCGTCGCTTATTCAGAGTTTTAGAATTAATGAATTAAAATGTGTCAAAATACAGAAGCTGGAACATTTGACTAAATGCAAATGATTATGGAAGCATGTTTCATATTACAATAAAAATGTTAAAATAGTTGACAGAGTGGCAGCAAATTCCATTAAGGATCTTTACAGAAATAAAATCATTGATATTAATTACAAACAACTTACTTTACTCTTACATGATTAATTATGTAATTATGTATACTTAACACACTTTTTTGACCGTCTTTTTTACTAGTTTAAATTTCATTTTTTTTTTGCAGTTGTCATCCATTTTGACAGGAAGTGTTTGTTTACATATTCTGAAATATAAACGTATGCAGTTATTCATTTTAAATGAGTTTTATTAATTTGATTCATAGCACATCTTCTATCTTATGTATCTTATTTCACAAGTAAATATTTAATAGGTTAATTGAAGATAAATAAAGTACATTTATATATACATTATAAATTCCTGTATAAATATTTGAGTAAACGATATGACTTTTTTTTTTTACCTTTTATCTATTTAATAGTTTAAAAAATAGTTTTCCAATTCCAAAATGAAATATAGAATGTTTTTATAATGTTTCAATTTGGAAAATTAGATTTGTAAATATGAAATTTCTTAAGGATTTTGAAAAGCTGAATACAAAAGAAGATACAGTTTTTATGTTTTTAATTTGAGTAACTTAAGGGTTACTCTGATTTAAAACCTTTCTTGTTTTAAAGGAAATACAAAAAAAAGATAAACGCTGAATTTGTTCAGGTTCACAAAATTGACATTTAATGTTCATGAATCAAGTAAATGTTAGTAATTAAGTAATTTTTATGTATAGAGCACTTTTCCAGACCAGGGTCACAAAGTGAGATACATGTAGTAAATTATGTTAAATTGCTTTAATTGTGTTCGAAATTATAAATACAATTGTAAGAAACATTGTGTAAACGAATACATCTATGTTTTATGACTGTATTCTTAAAAAATATTTTAGAAATGTAATGATTTCAGATCAAACTACTTTTATAACGTCGTCACGCTATTATGACGTCACAGCAGCTACCGGTAGGTCTCATTAAGGAATCAATTACAGGCCTTAACTTGTGGGTCACGTGGTCAGATCTCCCACTCCGTGAGACTGCGGGCCCAGTAGCACCTTCACCCCCTTCTTTTTTTTCTTTTTTAACAAAGTATTTTTTACTCCTTTTGTCTCTCCTTCCCAAAAGTCAAACTGGTCGGACCGGTCGTGCAGGTGAGAGCGGGCCGAGCAGGTGAGGCTGGAGGGGGAGCAGGGCGGGGAGAGAAGCAGGAAGAAGAACAACAACATGGTGCGGTGACACCGCGGACGCACCGACGGACACAATTCTCTATAGACTTTATCAGATAAGAAAAAAACCCGCCGATAACTTGGAGAGGAGAACACGGTGAGTTCAGTTTGAAGTTTTTGTCTGTTTTGCGTTGAGTGTCTGAGGAAGCGGCGGCGTCTCACCTGGACGACCGCACCTCAAGTGTTACCTGTGCTGCTGCTAAAGGTCAAAGTACGCTCGATACATCCCATCTTTGAAGATAAACGTATCAAATTCATATGTTTTTTTGCAGGGGGAACGTTTCTAACTCTGAATTACTTTTACTATTTTGCATTTTTTTCTTTTTTTAAAGTTGATTTCGCAAACTCCTCCATTAAGACACATTCATGTCCAACTAATTATCTTCAATAATATAAATATTCAACTGAGTAACGCATGTAAACTATGTTTAACGTGAATAAAAATAATTAAAACATACTTTTCCTACCCTCATAACTGTTAAACGTAGCACATTCAAATTCGTCAATTAAACTGATTGATTGTTTTATGTATTATAATTTAACAAACACAAAATCACAACCATTTAAGAATTCCGGTGTGAAATCAGTTTTTTTTTTCATTCACCTTGATTTAATGTGGTGCTGTGATGAGAACTTTTCTTTTCCTCCTTATCATTAATAAGCCATGCAACAGATTAAATGTACATTTTTAAGTCATTACTTTAAACGTTCACCTGTGTCTCCAGTCTTGTTTTACGTGTCTAATGTTATCTATCAAATATTTACCTTCTTCATTGTCGGACACGTTTTCTCGCGGTTGACAAGTTAATTAAATGAAATTCCTAAAGAAGGAATAAGAAATCTGAATCTGTCTAGCTTCAGTCGCAGATACTGTTGAGTATATGAAATTATTGTGAGTAAAACTACACACAAATCTCATTTGTAAATTAAAAATGATTTTAAATGAACCGAGAAAATGTAGTTTAAAATGATGATTGTGTTTGTTCAAAATAACATGATTAGTTACAAATGATACCTTAATGTTAGTGGTAGTCTGACTGCGTGTTTCTGCTGTGTTTTAATAAGCATCACTAGAAGCTTAATTCACTAGTCGAATCTGATCTTTTTCAGCCTGACATTGTCAACCTGTTTTTTCTGTTGCTAATTATAGTATTGGAGTGTCTCGTCTTTGTCAAGCATAACAAAAGACTTCAAATGCCTCGAATAGTTTCAGCTGATTCAGGAGCTTGAATTTGTGTCTTCAACTTCACACGGCTTCTGTTTGTCTCTTGAACCTGTATGTGCCGTGTTGTTTCTTCCGAAGGTGAGGCCTCGATTCAAGTCTTTTGATTATGGAAATGACGTCTTATGGAAATGCTTGTCCACAAAGCAGTGAGGAGTCATTTGAATTTACTTGAGGAGATTTGTGAGACGGTTTATGTAAGGTCGCCAGGTTTTTTTATTTAAATTTAGAGCCTTTTTTTTAGATAAGCTACGATGCTAAGCTAATAATGAAATGTGCTAGTCCTGCGGTTATTGCGTAGGTTATGACCAGACGCCCCCTAAAAAAGTGAAAATCCAGGGTAATATTAGCTCGTGAGTGTTCATAATTTGCACGATAAAAAGGTCAAGTTTATATTTCTATAAATGATCAGCAGAGGAAACACTTTAAATAATCTGCGATAAATCAAAACATTGTTCTTAGTGTTAATATAAACCTAAATTGTGTTTATTAAATGTTCTAAAATGCTGACGTGGCATGGTAGCGTGTCATTTGAAAAGTTCCACTCCCGTCATACAATCAAAACAAAAAGCCGTAATCTTTTAGTCCTACATGCTAACGCTAACATTTGTTCTTTGTCTATGAATGGATTTACCTTTAATACCAATAATCCGCCTCGTTTTTCAACATTTAGCAGCAGGATCAGATCGATGAAAGTGTTTGACGAAAAAAAAATGTTGACATGTTAGCGTGGAGGTGCTTTTTGAAACTTTACAGCTTTATTCAGATCAAAAAAAATAAATAATTTAAACTTAAAATATATTAATTATAAAACTCGAATGTATTGGTGTCAGTATCAAGAATACCTGCCCTTTATTTACAGTGTTTAAAAAGTGGGTTTACATTGACTGGCTGACATGCTGGACGACAACAAACCTTTTACTGCGGGTTGTAGAAATATGATCAGGTGCTGGAAATGCTAGGCTAGTTGCTAGCATAGCCTTGGTTTGTTGACTACGCTGGTCTGATTTCCATTTAAAAAATGCAAGTTAGATTTCAATCTGATTGACGAACACACAGAAAAAGCAGTTGTTCCCGCAGTTAACACTGTTTTTGAAAAATAAAAATCTCTTTTATATACGCTAATGAAAACGTCCTGCGTTTCTCACAATTCCGCTCCAAGTCAAAACTACGTAAATGAGAAGTCAAATGTGATTTGACTACGAGTGAAAAGCTGCATTAATTCATTCTCAAGCAAATCTCTCTTTATTTTTGTATTTCTTTCCTTATGAAAGCGACTTCTGACGGAGACGGTGAAGAGGGTGTGAGTGTTAGGGTCTGGCAACAGTAAGTCTTTGCTCAGGTGCTGCAGACGCTGAGGTGGGAACCATTACCTGGAGTCCTGCAGTGAAGTCGTGTTAATGGCTCTGCTGGGTGCAGATCCGCCGACGCGCAATTAAATTTTATTTTTAAAGACCCTGCTCCTCCTGAAGAATACATTATTAATCTTTAACAACGTCTTAAACATTAATATGTAGTAAAAATATGTCCTTTGTGACAATCCAAATGTGGCTTTTTTTTTCGGCATTTAGTTTACACTTTGACACTGAAAGAAAAATGCTTGGCTCCTGCCTAGTTTCTGAAACCAGTTTCTCAAAAATGTCATGAATATTTTTGGATGCACTTGGTGCTTCTTGTTTCTTTAGAGCAGCTGTGTCACACTCAAATACATGAGGGGCCAAAATCTGTGTGGGTCGACTAAACGTACATTTTCCTAGTACGAGTATTTGTTTTTTTTCAATGGCCATGTATCTTAATGGTCTGTGTTTGTCCTCCTTCGTCAAACAAATTCCTTCCCTTCCATGTCATTTTTGACTCTTAAGTTGACATCAATCGGTGTCTTCATCAGCGGCATCTTTCTAGGTTACCATGTTAATATGTACATGAACCTACTTTGATTTTGAGACAACTTTCCAGTGGGCTTCATAAAAAGTGTGCCATGAGTTTGACCCGTGTACTTTTCAGAGGCCCGACATTTGGATGTTCCTATTGACTCATCTGTTGTTGAACCAACAAGGGTGGGAACAACGCATCGTCAATCTCAGCGTTTTGGTCAACAAGCTTTGTCTTCACGTGGAATACTTTAGGAAGTTTGCCTCTAGTGGTCAACGATGGAATCAACGTGGGAACCAGTTTTCTCTTTCTTTTTCTCGCCAACTAGTTTTCGTGTATTTAGTTCAAGTCCCAATTATGAGCGTTTATCAAGCCTGTGTCTAAGAGAACATTAGTTCGGTATTTCAAATAATTTTATTTTATATTGATGATTTTATTATCAGAAGGGCTGGAGAACATCCCAGCTACTTGGGGCAAGAGGCGGGGAACACCCTGAGCAGATTTAAATCTAAATTGGGATGATTAGATACAATTTTATAATAAGAAAAACAGATCATATGTTGTCACTTTTTCTGCAAATACCTCTTTGTCTGTTGAAAAATGTCACTTAAAATCAACATTAAAGACTTGATGTGAGATTCCACCAGAAAGATGAGTCAATATTAACAATTAACCGTCAGATGGAGACAAAATATTTCCTTCCCATCACAAACGAAGCGCGAGTTTCATGACATCGGCAAACGTTTGTCGATGATTCATCCATTTGTTCTTATATTCTCTCCGTATACGTTTACACAAGAAGCTCACACACTCGTTTCTAACCGGTCTCTGGTGTAAATGTTAAAGTTCATTTGTGCCTTCGTCGTGTGTCCTAGACTAGTCATTAAATTCAGGCTGTAGGCTTGAGAAACACAACCTCGCCTATTAGCCGGTCGGTCCCTCGACCCTCCGAACGACAGACGATTCTCATTGTTCTTTTGTTCCCCACTTGTTGACTGCAGCTAGATTTCCCTCAGGTGACGCTGCGACTTGTCTTTTCTCGCCCCCAACTCTCCGGAATCCTGACTTTTCATTTAGAAACGTGATCAATTTATGGAGGTTTCCTGCAGTTAAACATGAATTATCTGTTGATGAAGCAAAAATGATTATTTTAAAATGTCTCTTCCTGTTTGATTTAAAGTCTGTAATGTGGTCAAAAGCGGAGGCTTCTGAAGTGTTAAACTGTTTCACACTTATGGATTATTCTTTCAGAGCAAGTTTAAATTGGCCAGAAATATCTTTTAATGAGAAGCAATTTTTATTAGATAATCAAACGGCTACAACTCCACAATCACATTAATGATTTGAGGATCATCCAGAGCTTCCTAATCCAGAGCGTTTGTAGCCTTCAGGGCACAAGTTGCGTCACTTTTCTGTCACGGAGAGCAGCTTCTCGAGTTTCACCTGCCTCGCTCAGCTATGTCCTCCCCCGTCAGGCTCCGGGAGTCCTGCCCCACCTCCTCTATCTACGTCCTCCTTGTCGTCATAGAGACATCCTGGACCCACGTGAACCTGTTTTCTAGGACGGGAGATCTTCATGGTGGTGGTGTCCAGCTGTAGACGTGTCATCGTGAGCTCTAGCCGGGTTAGATGTGACACTCCCGGCTGATTTTGATTTGAAATGGACACTAGTTTGCTTTTCGTACCCGGGTATTGACATGGATTTGTCCGTGTCTGTGTCACATAATGTACAGTGTATGTTTGAAGAAAGGTGTGCTCTAGAGGTGGAACAAATACGAGTTGTGTGTTTAGTCTTTTGTACAGTTTCAGTGTACGGGGAAAACAAATAAGACAACACGATTCAACAAAAATGATCCTTACATAAGCTTTTTATTTTCTAATGAAGAGGTTTTCGTTTGAATACTTTATAAAACGTTGCTGACTCGGCATCAAGAGTCTCCAGTTTATTGATGACAAACAAACGCACAAAAACTTACCATTAAAAGTTTGCGTTATCAGATGTGTATCTGATTTATTCATTGTTTTGATTCACAAAGATGAGTGTGTATTGCAACATCTGTTTTCAGAGCTGTTTATTCTGCACCCCCCCCCCTCCCTCGCCGTCAAAGCATGTTGAAACCTGTCGCCATCTCAGCTCATTCTGTCTTACGTTTGCCAAGAAGGTGCAGCCAGACCCTTGTCCTACGATAAATAAACCAGTTGAGCGGAAGAATCGTTCCTTTCATCGATGCCACTTGTGTTTCTGGGCTGGTTTTAAGACACACTGACGCTTCCTGCCGACCAGGAAGAAATCTTAACCAGAATTAATTAATATGCTACATTTACGGCAACTCTGCTTAGTCACTCATTGACAGATGAAGTTCACAAACATGTGGGGCATATAAAAACATGGGAATAGCAGGAAATTACAAAAATGTAATCTGAATATAATATTATATTGAAGTTTTCATGGCAAAGAAATTGTCCAAGTCTCCCCAGAATAATCGTCGAAATTATACATTCAAGCCGCTTGAATTCTCACAATTTACTGTGTTATTTAGTAGTGAAATGAATTAGCTTTTTGGTTCGGGAAATGTGTAGAAAACAAGAATTCTATGACCCTTTTTCATAAAGCAGAAACATAAATTTCTTTGTACAAAAAACATGTGAGCATAAAACAT
Organism: Callionymus lyra; assembly: GCF_982586985.1. Classification (NCBI taxonomy): domain Eukaryota; kingdom Metazoa; phylum Chordata; class Actinopteri; order Syngnathiformes; family Callionymidae; genus Callionymus; species Callionymus lyra. Next base: position 13,114,072 of record NC_141822.1, read on the forward strand.
TACATTTTTCAAAATATCCTTTTAAAAAACATTGTTTACTTAAATATGTTGTTTTAATACAGTATGCAAAACTTTCTTTGGAAAGTGTGACAAAAGTAAATACAATTTAGTTTAAGGTAAATTTTTAAAACAAACTCTTTCTAAAGAAGGATTAAAGCTTCATATTTATAGATGAATGAAATGAAAATGTTTATTTTGATTTAAAAATGTCTAATGACTTATTAAAACAAAACATGTGGTTTATAAAGAGTTGATTCTCTCTGTATTACAATCAAATAAATTATATAATTGACACGGTTTACTCCAGAGCCAAAGTTGTTTTGTCAAAGCATGACTTGTTTACAACATACCATTAGAGTCTGTGAAGGTGATGGAAGATGCAAAACACAATGTGAAATCTGGGTGTGTTTTAGTTGCCCACACACACAGCGAGCTCGACGCAACGTTTGGCTCATTTGTTTGTGAGAGCAGACGTGGAAAAACCCGTTCACATGGAATGTTTGGTGCTTTAAGTTGTGACTTTACCGAAACATTTGAAGCAAACGATTTGAGGCCAAGATATTCCCGACAACACAAACCCTTTTTTGTCTCTTTTGTTATCTCACTAAGTACTTTTCTATCAGATTTAAAAAAATAAATGGTCATGATTCATGTACTAATACAATTGAACTTTTAATGACTCTTGAGGTTTTGTTTCTCTCTGTGACAAAGGTAAAAGGTGTGACTATGTTGACCAACGGCACAAACGGGTACGATTGCTCTCTTAAATTTCAAGTACGGTAATATAAGAAGTCTTTTACAATTTAGTACAGTTTACAATGTCCACTGAACGGCTACTGAAGTAAAAGGAAGCTTTGAGATTTTTTTTCTTTCGAATTAAAATCACAATTCGTATTTTTTTTTATTAGCGTATTGGCTTCATTCTTAGTGGTTTGAGGCGCTGGTTTTAACATTTAATTCGTGTGAGTTTTAAGCTCTATTTTGATTGATACCCATTGTTTATAATGTTTCTTTTTATTATTACTTTTTTTATGGTGGCATCTGTTTGTCTTGTCATCGCCTGTGTGTTTATTCAAAAATATCCTGTTAAAAACTGTTCCTAAAACCTAAAAAGCTAATACTGAAATATGAATTCCGGTGAATTACCTTGTTCCTGTGAATTATTGGAAGTATTGTGTATCTGCGACTCTTAAAAAAAGGTTTCACTTGTATAGGAATTCTAATACTAAATCATAGACGTAGAAGTTGCAAAATTAGCATCTCCGCCATCTAGTCTTCTCATGACGACATTAAAATGTTTTTGAATCTATAAGGTCCCATTTCTTCTAAACTCTGTTTCTTGGTTTTTATTTTTATCGCCACAGAGACGCAACCATGAGTCAACGAAACCCCAACTTCCAGGACGATGAGGTCATGCCGTACAGCGACGATGAGACAGACGACGAGTTGGAAATCCCGAGCGATGACGAAGTGGAGCAACCCATGGGAGCTCCGGAGCCTGAGGTGGAAATCAGGCCCAGTGGTGAGGCTAACTTTTGAGGGTCTTGAACAGACAACAGCTTTTATACTTCTTTGATGGTAATACAAATTTACATTTCTGTTTTGTAGAAATGGGCTGGAAGGTGAAAGCCAACGACCGTCCGTACCATCAGTTACCAGAGTTCCAGAAGAAAGTCTTCCTGTGCATCAAGAAGAGTCGATACTCTGTAAGTACCGACCCGTCTTCCATTTAAGTTTTTTTTTAAAGCAACTGGTTCTAGGTTGACTCACTTGGCTGGTCTTTCACATGTTGATTCTGAAGAAGTATTTCTTTATCAGAAAAGTTAAGATGCAGATTTTGATGTTATCTTCGCATTCTTAGTTTTTTACTTCCTTAATGGGGTGATAAGAGGCTGAAGTCTGTCCCAGCTAGAACGGGTGAGAGGCATAGGGATGCCCTGAACAATTCACCAGTTGTTCACTGACTGAACAATTGTATTCATTAAGGCTTATAAAAAGTTGTGAAGTGGACCTTCTTGTTTTCGCACTAACTACATTGTCATGCTTCCATTCTACGATCTATTGCGTTTTATGTTCCTTCTGAAGTTTTCATCAGAAGTACTTTATTTTGTTCTTTGCAAGTGTCTGATACATTCAGTTTGAATCACAAAGCTCCATTTGATCTCGTCAACCATGTTTGTCCGACAGCAGGCAGGTAGGACTCGACTCTTTGTGTCACTGTTATCAAGCAGAAACCTGATCCTACAAGAAGAAGCTCATGAAACACGGCACTGAGATGCGTTCCACAACTACATGTCGCATGCAAGAACCAGTTCAGGCGGATTGAATGTCCCAGGAGAACCTTTTTCTCATGATCCCATCTGGACTGAACGTCCTGTTACATTCGAGCCAGAACCACCATCAGGTCGACTCATCTAAACTCAAAACACCAGCGTGTCTTAGTCCCTCCATCTGAACACATTTTCAAACCTGTAACAATGAGTCTGTGGTTAAGATTTCAACTATTAATGAATGAATATGTTTATTTTTTTAGATTTAAAGGCTAATTGTTTGTCCTCCTGCAGGGAAACGCTATCAAAACCTACAAGTACAACGTCATCACCTTCATTCCTCTCAATCTGTACGAGCAGTTCAAGAGAGTTGCCAACCTCTACTTCTTGGCTCTACTCATCTTGCAGGTACATTTATTTTCATCCTCGTGCGACTCTTCCTCTGCAATACAACACAATAACTTTTTCTGTTCGTGAACTATTGTCCACCAGGTCATCCCAGACATCTCCACGCTGCCCTGGTACACCACTCTGATCCCTCTAGTGGTTGTGTTGGGTGTGACGGCCATCAAGGACCTGGTGGATGATCTGGTGAGTCCATGATGGTGTTTGAAGTATATCAATGGAAGCTGTATTTTGGAAATTAAACCATTGAGTATTCGTCCAACAGGCCAGGCACAGAATGGACAAGGAGATCAACAACAGGCGGTGTGACGTGTTGCTCGACGGCAGGTCAGACATTCACTGTCAAAGTCGTTAAAGAAAATCTATACTTTTGATTATTACATTTGTGTTACTAATGTAAAGCAATTATTGTAATATTTGTAATTGTTTTTTCCAGATTTCAAGAATCAAAATGGAGGAACATCCAAGTGGGAGATGTTGTTCGCATAAAGAAAAATGACTTCATCCCGGTATGTTTACATCCAACTAGATTTTTAATTGATGTAATAATTACAGATACAGTCACCTTGACCCTGAAATAACACTAGGGTTAGTGAGTCAAGTAATTGAAATCTAAAATAATGCTAATAGTTCTTACCTCACTTTGTTATACACGTATTATAAGAATGCTCTTTATTCTTTCTGTACCTCACGTTATTTGCCACAATATTTATTTTGCTGCGGTTTTGTTTCCAGGCCGACCTCCTCCTCTTGTCCAGCTCCAACCCAAACAGTTTGTGCTACGTAGAAACGGCAGAACTTGACGGGTGAGCGCTGAAATTGAAACCTTTTCCATAGTGGAATTTCCACTTCCTCTGGTGCCCGTTTGTTGATGAAACAAGTCTCAGGGCATATATACAATGGGCTCCCGAGCCAGGCTGGTTACCTGATATGGCTCCTGGAGCGACACCTGAAAGTCAAACAAGAGGGATAAAGGGCTCATTAGGATGTTTACGCTGGAATATAAAGTTTCCACTGATAAATGTACACTAGCATCAGCTCGAGTGTGTCGGCTGAGAGTGTTCCGTGTTCAAGGTTATCAATCGACATTTGTTGTTTGTATGTTGTGTCGCAGAGAGACGAACCTAAAATTCAAGATGGGGCCTAAAGTGACGGACGAGCTGCTGCAGGAGGAGCGACAGATGGCCCAGTTCGACGGTGATTCTCTTTTCTCATGTATTGACGCATCAACTGATCTCAATATCAAATCAAACACGGTTCAAACACATTTTACATTGAGCAAACTGTCGTCAGCAGGAAGTCCGATTTTGATATTCTTGGAAGCTCAATCTTATCTTGGTTTCTTATCTCTGTATTTGCCCTCCTTTACCAAACATTCACATCAAATTCCTTATTTATCAAAATCTGTTTTACTCTTATTGTTGACATCCACAATCTCTGTTCCTTATCTTAAACATTAAACACCGAAAACTTTATAGGTCTTCCATTTATAGATGGATGGATGGAAGTATTTAATGTTTGAATTTTAATTGTATTTTGTTAAAATGTATCTTTAAATAATTGTCATATTTAAATTATTAAATTGAATTAGATAATTTTAATATTTTCAAAATTAATAATTAGTTTTACACAATCTATTTTTAATAATTCAAACTGATTAATTTGTTTTTTATTTAATCATTGAATTCAATAATTTGGATGTTTTCAACCTGAATTAAATTGTTTGATATTCCCATTCTAGTAGTATGAAAAAAAAAGATGAATAAATCTATCTATCTCACCTTTAACCTGTGGTTAATCATTGATTTAATCAGGAATGATGTCATAATCTACCGGTCAATACCCCCTGTTTTATAGGGAGTCAAATTTATATGTTTGAACACATTGAACTACAATATTAAACTATGTTTAAAAAATAATTTTGTTTATTTATAAAAAAAACAATTCAACCTTTTTAATATTATGAATATTCAATTATTCCAACAAAATAATTAACTAATCTCAATGAAAGAATTCAGTGTCAACATTTGATGGATACATTTTTGTACTTTTGTTTGAGCTCACATTAATGTCGTCTAGTTTCATCAAAAATTCCTCCCACAGTCGGGAAATGGGATTTGAGGATAGAGGGACTCACTGGTTTGTCTCTTCTGCAGGTTTGATCATGTGTGAGGAGCCCAACAACCGTCTGGACAAGTTCGTCGGGACCATGAAGTGGAGCGGGAACAGCCACCCACTAGACCTGGACAACATGCTGCTCCGAGGGTGCACGATCCGGAATACAGACGTGTGTCACGGACTGGTCATCTTTGCAGGTCAGAAGTTTAAGACATTCACGATTCAAGTTTAATTTTTGAGCCGGGGTGAAAGTCTGGATCAGATCACTTGATGGAAGGTCTGACCATGAATAGATCTGAAAGTAAGAACCAGAATTTTAAAGTTGATCCTGAAGGAAACTGGCAGCCAGTGAAGAGTTTTTAAGGATCAGGGGAAATGTGAGTTCTTCTACTAGAGCGGGTCAGAATTCTCGCTGCAGAGTTTTGTATTAACTTCAGGCGAGCTAGCTAAGCACCAACCTACATAAAAAAAAAAATCGCTCGTATTGTAATTTTGTTTTGACCTTGAAGGTGCGGACACGAAGATCATGAGGAACAGTGGAAAAACCAGATTCAAGAGAACAAAAATCGACGAGCTGATGAACTACATGGTTTACACTGTAGGTTGGGTTTTATTTTGAAATATCTGGACGCTTCATTGTAATAGTAGTTCCTGACTCTTACGGCTGCTTCTCTCTCTGCAGATCTTCGGGCTGCTGATCCTGATCGCCGCAGGTCTGGCCATCGGTCACACCTTCTGGTACGACGAGATCGGCTCCAAGGCCTGGTACCTGTTCGACGGCAAAGACCACAATTCCTCCTACAGAGGCTTCCTTAGTTTTTGGGGGTACATCATCGTCCTCAACACCATGGTGCCCATCTCCCTCTACGTCAGGTGAGTTGAAAGGTCTGTGCATGTGTCGCACATTAGCTTGACCTATGACCTTGTGTTCAGTGTGGAAGTGATTCGACTGGGGCAGAGCAAGTTCATCAACTGGGATCTTCAGATGTATTTTCCAGAGAAGGACACGCCAGCAAAAGTACTGAAACCATCTTCAAATTCTTTAAACAAAAATGACAAAAACACAGAACTGGTTGATTTTAAAATGTACAGTATGTTTCTATCCTAGTGTGTATTAGATATATTATTGAGTTCTATCCGTGAATAATCTCATTACATTGCATTTTTCCCACTTCATCACTTGTAATATGAATTGTGTCTATTTATAGATATTCAACATCTGCTTAAACAGATTCTTATGTTGATCTTTAAATGGGTCATGTGTGTTCATTTGGATTCAAAATGTCAGAAAAGATATTATTTCTTTAAAGTGAAAATGGGGGTGAGTAGAAAATGGGTGATTTTTGGTTGAACTAAGAATTGGGATTCTTTTCAGATGAATCCATTCCTATTTAGAGTAATGGACAAAAATGTTTGTTCATTTTAATGTAGCGACTGGAGCTCCTACCCAAACAGTAAGTACTCCGGGAAAATATAGTGAGCGCTTCCAGTCAAGTACTGTCTACACTACAATGCCTCAGACGAGCAGTATGGAGGTTTTTGGAGGTTTGTAAGTGTCTTTTTGGGGAAAAAGATGAAGACGAAGACAACTGAGCTCCAGTCGCTACATTAAAATGAACAAACATTTTCGTCTATAACTCCAAAAAGGATCAGATTACTCTGAAAATAATCCCAACCACAAATCAACATGAGAGTGAGTAGAAAATGAGGGAAGTTTGAATTTTGTTTAACAATTGCTTTGGAACATAATATCTAAACCTGCCTTTGGAGCTGAGCTAGAGCACTGACAAGGGTCTGCTCATGCTCATGCTAATGCTAATGCTAACACTGATTTGTTCTCCTCAGGCTCGGACCACCACCCTGAACGAGCAGCTCGGTCAGATCGAGTACATTTTCTCCGACAAGACGGGAACTCTGACGCAGAACGTCATGGAGTTCAAGAAGTGCACGATTGCTGCGCGGAAATACGGTATGATTGACAGCCGTTCGTGTCCTCGGTCGACTCATACGAGTATAAACCGTGGTTTGAACCAGGAAATAACATCTTTAAAATCTCCTGCCCTGACAGGTGTAGCCACCACTGCTGAGGGAGTCACTTTGGACAGAGGAAGGGTAAACATATCTTTCTACATAGAAGATATTTTGCATCTCTTCTGTACCAACTCTGTTTAACTGGACTCTTCACCAGCCCGTGGACTGGAGTTGGAACAAGTTCGCGGACAAGAGGTTCCAGTTCATGGATCACTCTCTGGTGGCCACGGTGCGATCCAAGAAGGACAAAGAGGCCATGGAGTTCTTCAAGCTTCTGTCGCTCTGCCACACCGTCATGGTGGAAAACAAAGATGGTGGGCGGAGCTTAGTGTTTTCTTTTTAATTTCCACGTTGTTCTGGACTTGACTTCTTCTTCTGGCCTCCTCAGGTGAACTGGTGTACCAGGCGGCGTCTCCTGACGAGGGCGCTCTCGTGACGGCCGCCAGGAACTTTGGCTTCGTGTTCCTTTCTCGCACCCAGGACACGATCACCATCAAAGAGATGGACCAGGAGGCCACCTACGAAATGTTGGCCCTGCTGGACTTCAACTCTGACCGCAAGCGCATGTCCATCATCTGTACGTTCTTCCAAACTCATGGCATTCAAAATGAAAACATGTTTTCAAGTAAACTCGAGGAAAAGTTTGGGTGAAGGACTGACAATATTTTGTGATTAAGTGAGGGCTTCAAAAAAAGTGACCAGCTTGAAAAAGAGTGGGCAGTTGAATTCCCCCAGGGGCCACATTATATAGAGATGGTTGTGAAGGGCCTTCAAGCCAGAGCAGCAAAGAGCCAAAAGTTTAATTTGTGCGGCGGGACTAAAAACAAAGGCATAAAAACCTTTAAAAAAAAAAGTATTTGTACATATATGAATATAGAAATAAAACAAACCATATCCAAAATGTTATTGGATTCTATAAACCTTTCAATATTTACTCAAATGTTAAAAAAAAGCATTAAAATAATAAATCAAATTACAATTATCCTTTTTTTTTTTTTTTTAAACATCTCTTTGCTCTCAAAAAATTGAGTTAAAGAGGTTAATCAAAGTTTTTATTGTAATATTTAGTATTTTACTAGTACTCTTTAATCAGATAAATGTAAAATAAATTTTGAGGGTCAAGGTCCGAAAACAAATGTGTTTGTGGTATCCCTTGTGTGGTCTGGGGGTCAAGGTGAACGACCTCCCTGGCTTCCATAAATGCATATGCAGTGGTGGAGGTTCGTTATCTCGACCCAGAGACGACACAAAGGATACCACAAACACATTTGTTTTCGGGACAGCGGGTCACCTAAGATAATATAAGTTTAAATGATGTATTCACAATTACATTTTTAACCATTGTCTTAAGTTGGAATATATGGATGATATTCAAGCGGGTGTGTGTTCTTCTTCTAGTGAGGTTCCCTGACGGTCGCATCCGTCTGTACTGCAAAGGCGCCGACACCGTCATCTACGAGAGACTCTCCCCGAACTCCAAATACAAGGAAACGACTCAGACGGCCCTCGACGTGAGGAGCCGACACGCATTTGATTGTGTTATTGGTGAATTTAATATCAATTAATCGAGGGCTCCGTTTTAAGGATTTCGCCAGCGAGACGCTGCGAACTCTGTGCTTGTGCTACAAGGACATCAGCACCAACGAGTTCGAAGCCTGGTCCAGGAAGCACAAGGAGGCTGCGGTGGTTCTGGTCGACCGAGAGGCTGCACTGGACCGAGTGTACGAGCAGATCGAGAGCAACCTGCTGGTGAGTGACACATCTAGAATCTTTAGTTGCCTGAAAATACATGAAGTTAAATTGCAAATGAATAACTTTAAAGTATATTTTTTGATCCGTCGTCTATTAAAGCAAGACATTTTTTTTAAATTTTCTAATCAAAACTATTGCTAATGTTTTATACTTGCATTTAGTTATGTTGTCTTGTCACAGAGAACTATTAAAATGCATGTTATTTACTGTGGCTTGTCAATTTGTTGCCTTAAATTTAAGGTAGTTTAACGTTCATGAATTGTTTTGAGAACAAACATGAAGGTCATTAAGATGTGTTCAGTTTCCAAGAATAATGGACCAGTTTTAGATCCTTGTATGACATGAGTTTGACCTTGTTTCTCCAGCTGATCGGAGCGACGGCCATCGAGGACAAGCTTCAGGAAGGAGTTCCCGAGACCATCGCCAAACTGGCCAAGGCCGACATCAAGATCTGGGTCCTGACCGGCGATAAGAAAGGTACAAGTGGGAAAAAGAAAATATCTAATGAGTCATAAATGTAGGTCATAAACTAATACTCCTTCGTTGACTTCAATAAGTGTAAATGTCATTGAAGTCGATGACATTTACACTGTTGCAAAGAATAATATGTTTTTATTGGTTCGTCATCTGACTTGTGTTTGCAGAGACGGCAGAAAACATCGGATACTCTTGTTTGCTGCTGACTGACGACATGAACATCCACTACGGAGAACAAGTCAAGTAAGGCTGTTGTTATTCACCATCAAAAGTGCTAAGATCGCATCAACTTTATCAGAAGTTTCTTAACTATTCTATTTATATGGCTGTTTTAAAAAAAATACCATTTTCATATGCAACATTTTAAAATGGAAAGGGTTACTAAAACGCAAGTGGAATATTTTAATTTAATAAAATAAGTTGGAAGAATAAAACAAACCGTGAAAAAATTCTTGTATATTTATAATAACACATTTATCTTCATTTTTTTCCGACTGCAGAAAATGCTGGATATTAATTTACTACTATAGATGGTGTTTATTAGAGGATAAATCAATGCCATCAGAATATGTCGTCATTTTTAGGGCCATTTTAATTCATTTAATACAAATTTAAAAAATAAAAAAAATGGTATATTGGAAGGTTGAATTCATTTTTTTTAACTAAATGTTACAATAATGCAAACATTTTTTTTTAATGTTAGAATTTATGATTTTATTTAAACGCATGGTTTGAAAGTTAATTTTTTTTCTAAATTCAATATTTCCTTATTGATACTTTTTTACCGAGACATTATAGAAAATATTGTAATTATTTGAATAAATTAAAAAAACTTTTTTTTTAAATGCTATATTAAAAAGATAAATTCAATTGTATAAAAACAAATGACACCTTTCCGAATACAAACAAAGTATAGAATTTAATTGAACAAGAAAAAATTCGATATAGAAATCATTGAATTTAAATATTAAAAAAAAAAAATGCAATCCATAATAAAAACATTTAAATGGGAAAAAAAGTAAAGTTTAAACATTGAAAATTTTAAATTAAACTATTCAATATTGTGATTGAACTGATACTTCCTTATACTTACGGTGATCATCAAATCCTGTTGCTACCAAGCATTAATGGTTTAAAATGTTTTTTAAAAGTGATAATGAGCTTCAACTTGACACTATTGACCTTCTTCATCTGCTTGGTCTCAGTGAGAAGCTGAGGGTCCGTCAGGCGCGCCGGAGAGTCGACCCCGCGACCTACAGCAGGAACAGAAAGAAACTCATCGACCCTTTCTTCACCGAGCCTGGCAAGAACGCTCTGATCATCACCGGAGGTTGGCTGGTGAGTTGAGACATCGAAGATCAATCCGGGACTTGAATAAACGTGTTTTAAATCCGGTCAGAACGAGATTCTGTACGAAAAGAAGAAGAAGCGCCGACGCCTGAAGCTCCGTCGTCTGGGAAGAAGACCCCCGCCGAGCACCCCCGAGGACGGACAGCCCATGAACGACTGGGAGAAGGAACTGCGACAGGTGGGAGGCGCTTATTGAAACCAACACTCTTCGTTCTTATTCTCACATGTTTTTCTTCTGACCCAGATCGACTTCGTGGACATGGCGTGCGAGTGCGAAGCCGTCATCTGCTGCCGTGTCACGCCGAAGCAAAAGGCCAACGTGGTCAGTCTGGTGAAGAAGTACAAGAAAGCCATAACTCTGTCTATCGGAGACGGAGCCAACGACGTCAACATGATCAAGAGTGAGTATCGGATGCTAGAATTCATACATAGACATTCATTCTAGTTTATTCTCATACATTAGTTTGAAGACTATTGCGATATGTCGCAGTATTAATATGTTCTTATCTACTATAGTGTATCGATTTTCAACAGCCCTGAATGCATTTCCTTTTTTTAAAAAACAAAAAAATTAAGCGATAAGCAGCTAAAGGAAAAATAAACTCCTTTGAGATCCCTGGGATGACTGAGGACTAGAGGATACAGTCGACTTAGCAGCTTTTAAAGTTGATGTTTGGACATTTTTAATTTCAAAACAGAGGAAAGTTTGACTGCAGTCAAGTGGTCTTTAAATTCTACAACACCAGAGTCAAGTACTTGACAATACTACCGATATATTCCTACAGTATTGCAATATATCGTTAAGTTGCCCCTGTATCGTGAAACATTTTATCGGCATATTATTGCCAATACACACACCTAGTCCGTAACTGTATGGAACAAATTGAACCAAAGTTGCCACATAGTCATCCGTGTTTTGCACATTGAAACTAGCGCTAAGCTAACGCTAAATTTGAAGTGACTTGATACGCCTTAGAATTATTATACAGAATAGACTCTGGATTGAAATTGGTGTCATTACGGTTTCTTTCAACAACCTACATCTCTGCCAAAGTAACTGAGGAAACATCGGCATGCTAACACTAAGCTAACGTTAGCGGATTTGTTGCTACCACTACTATTGGACTGTACCAAAAGCCTCAATCTAAATATCTAAATATAAACCATTCAGTTAACGTTCACTTTCACTGCTTCAATCGTATTTAATGTAGACTTAACTAGACGCTTTGATAAAGTTGTTGGTTTTCGATGTAAACGACGGTGGTCGACAGTAACCACCACTAACCACATTGGACCTCGGCTTTCTTTTGAGTGGATGAATGACCATCTACAAATAGTTGTTCTACACACGGTTTGTCTGTTTATGTTGCGGCAGTTTAAATAGAATAATGAATAATATCATTAGTTATATTTGTACCATCGTTTCTAAAATAATGTCATTGTTTCTACCAAACGATGAGCTAAAGTGTTTCCTTGACGTGTTCTCGTGGCTCCTGCAGCTGCAGACATCGGTGTTGGAATCAGCGGCCAGGAGGGGATGCAGGCCGTCATGTCCAGCGACTACGCCTTCGCCCAGTTCCGCTATCTTCAGCGCCTCCTGCTGGTGCACGGGCGCTGGTCCTACATCCGAATGTGCAAGTTCCTGCGGTTCTTCTTCTTCAAGAACTTCGCCTTCACCCTGGTTCACTTCTGGTACTCCTTCTTCAGCGGCTACTCATCCCAGGTCGGCGCTCGCGTCCGAACACCTTCTCTCTGCTACAAACCTGTGTCTTAAGTGTGTGTTCTGACGCAGGTGACCTTCGAGGACTGGTTCATCACGCTCTACAATCTCTGCTACAGCAGTTTACCTGTGCTGCTCGTCGGCCTTCTTGACCAGGTAAATATGGTTAAGGTAGTTTAAAGTTGACTTTTGAATGTTGGGATTCTCGTTTCTTTCATGAAGCTAAACTAGATCCTGTATTTTAAACTGCCATCTTCGTCTTCTTCTTGCAGGACGTTAACGACAAACTCAGCATCAAGTTTCCCAAACTCTATCTCCCCGGCCAGCAAGGAGCTTTATTCAACTACAAGAACTTCTTCATCAGCTTGTTCCACGGCATCTTCGTCTCCCTCATCCTCTTCTTCATCCCCTATGGAGCGTTTCTACAAACCATGGGACAAGACGGAGAAGCGCCCTCGGATTACCAGTCCTTCGCCGTCGTCGTCGCCTCGTCTCTCGTGTTTACCGTCAACCTGCAGGTAATTCAGTCACCACCAGGTGGCGTCATCGGCTGCTAGAACAAAATGTGCTCTTTGGCAGAAGTTGTTTTGTTCCTTAATTTTCTAAATCATTTAATAGGAAACTACAATAAAGAAAAATATATGAAATCTATAAATAATTAGGAATCATGATACTCAATACATTTATAACTATACTTTTATATTTAAGTAAACAGACTTACAGATTGTTAATGTTTAAGAAAAGTAGCATTTAATTGAGAAATTAACTGTCAATGTTCAGGACGCATTTTAGGAAAAGGAGATATTTCAGGCAGAATTAAAGTTAAAAGACAGATTTACTAAGTTTATTTAAGTAGTTTAAAGTGTATTAAAGATAATGTTACATATTTTAAGAGGCTAAAACAAGGTGGTGTCATCGGCTGCCGAAACAAAATATACTCTGACAGAAGTAGTAATGATGTTTTTGTAATTCAAAGGTTTGACATTTTTGTTTTCTTAAAAAACATTTAACTTATTACTCAATAATAATGTTATTGGAAGAAATTAGAAATGTATTATGAATAATAAACAAACTTGCATATTATCGTTTGTGAAACATTTTAAGAAAAGTAACATTAAGGTTAAAAGTTAAATTTAGAATCTAAAATATCTCTGTTTGGCTAAACTGTTTACAGAGTATTAAGGAAAATGTTGCATGTCTTAAGAAGATAAAACAAGGAAAACTGCTTAAAGATTTCAAGAAAACAAAATGTGCAGAACATGTATTATATTATCAAAAAACAAATGACCTTAATCTGTACTAATGTATGCAATTTTAATTAAGAAAACTTCATTAAAGGTTAATAGAAATGAACCCATTATAAAATGAATAATCTTATAATTATAAATAAAAAAATATATATACATTTTTACTTTATTCTTGTGGTGATGTGGAGGAACGCGCTGATATCATTTTTGAATAATGACATAAATTGATGTGTAAAAGCTGAACTAAAAGTGATGTTTCTGGTCCTTCAGATCTCACTGGACACCTCCTACTGGACCTTTGTCAACTGTTTTGCGGTTCTGGGAAGTATAGCCATTTACTTCGGCATCATGTTTGACATCCACAGTGCAGGGATCCACGTCATCTTCCCGTCGTCGTTCACCTTCACAGGTCGGCCTCCTTACGTTTCTCTTCAGTTATATGAATGAATGAAGAGTCTCTGACCCTCGGGGGGGATATCCTGTCTGCAGGTGCTGCATCCAACGCTCTGCGCCAACCGTACCTGTGGTTGACCATCATCCTCACGGTGGGCATCAGCCTGCTGCCGGTCATCTTCATCCAGTTCCTTCATAAAACCATCTGGCCTTCTGTCGGAGACAAGGTGAGCTTTGTTTAAAACTTAACATTGTTGTTGATTGTAACGGACGTGATCAACAAGTCTTTGGTTGTGTCTCAAATCGCACTCTTCTCCAAGTTCAGTGGTTTAAAGTGCATTTTAAGAAAGTGTACGTACTTGCCCAGTGCTCAAATTTCGACACGGTATTCCGTCTCAAAACAAACAATGTTGCTACACACTTGACTCGACAGCTTCTTCTTCTACTCTAAACATTGATCGCAACCAGCTATTGGAACTCTATCGCCGACACTTTGCAGCACTTTTCTCCAATTTAGTTATTAAGTTATAAGTTATTAAGTTGTTGTTTTGTGGTAAAATAAGTTTTCTCGAGACATTTATCTGCTCCGAATCGAGTAGTCAGTAATGTAGCTTCAGTTTAGCGATATCTACGTCACTAAGATGGCGGCTGTTAAGGGTGTAAAGTGTCCATCGATCCACACTCAATTTTTCTGGCCGTTTGAGTGCTCATTGCACACTACATTTCTGGACACTGCTTATATTAAGTGCAAGTGCAGAAGTGTGCGATTAGGGACACATCCTTTGTCTGTTCTTCTTCTGGGAAAATGATAAAACGAAGATAAAAAACTCTCTCTGGCACCAACTGGTCCAAGATCATTCTACACATGCATAGACAATTGAAAATTAATCTTAAAATGAAGACATCTGAGGATTATCTGAACAAATACATAAATACCTGTACATAAATGCATTACAAAAAACACTGGCATGACGTTAACAAGACAATACTTACAACTAATTACTTACTTCACAAAATAAAATTACCTATTGAGCTAGTTTTAGACTCTTTTATGCAATCCTGTCTATTGGCATCTTTGGTGTCTCAGACTCACTCGACTGATGAATTAAAAATAATGATTGTATTATAAGTCACTACAACCGTAAACAACCGCTAACTACGTAGTTAGTCTGTTGTGCCGCAGGATGGCGCTGTTTCTCTAGAAAAGGAAACGCATGGGTGCCGTCGAAAGGACGTTTTTACTCATGTGTTATTGGGGAGAACAACAACTATTTTAGTAATAACTGTTCGATTGATCTTTACTCTTGTTTTAAAGCAAATTCAAATCCTCACATGCGACTCAAGACCTTTGAGTTTCATATTTGCAACATTTCTCGTCACTGAGTTGACATGAAGGGAGTTCCCCGACGATGGATCAATGTTTTCATAACCAACCTCTGACTCTGGTTGTAAAAATGTCGGACACTCACAAAGCAGTCAAAAAAAAGAAAAGAAAATGCAGTCCAAGGTCAAACTTGATGGGGTTTTTTTTCCCTCAGATTTTAAGTCGGGAACTCAGATTTAATGAAACCCTTCAGTCTGAGATGATTTCTAAAGTGAAACACATTTAGAAATGATGTCTCGGTCCCTTCACAAATGGATAGTGGTCCGGCCTTGAGTTTGACATTTTTGGTCCAAGTATGTTGTGTGTAAAAGTGGCACTTTAAATCAAAAATAGTAGAGAAGAAAATTACTAATGTTTACTTCAGATGTTATTGTCTTAAACCATTAAATTGACTCTGATTTGACCAATTCCAAGTATTTTGAGAACAAAAAAATGGCCCTTATGCCCCAAAGTTCTTCTCTCAAAGACAGTAAAATTACATTCTACTAGAAATTTAGCATTCAACATTCAAACTGCATTTCCAGAAGAAAATGCAATAGTCCTACTTATACTGTAGTTACTTGAGATAAATTTGTTATGATAAGACACTTTAAGTAAAATTGAATTGAATCTAAACTGAAACGCTTGAATGTATTTTATTTGTATTTGATGTAAAATTGTGTGGAAACAGTTTAAATTATGGCATAAAGAAGAAATGAAGTGAAAAAGATTGCAAAGAAGGAAAAAAGGAAGAAGAAAAAGTAGTAGTAGTAGAACTAAATTTATAAGTAGAATTGGTAGTATAAAGAGAAGTAGAATTACTAAAAGTAGTAGTACAAGTAGGTAGACAAAAGTGTTTTTAAAGTTTGTAGATGAATGTACAAGAAGGTCAAAGTGGAAGGAATTTAAACATTAGTTGAAGAGTTTTCCTGTTGAAGTGAATTGAGTAAAAAAAGAGGAATAAAAGAAAGGGTTGAAGACATACAAGAAAGCTAGAACATTTCAGGAACGAGCTGAATCAATAAAAGTTTGAATGGTTCAAATCGAATAAAATTTCCCTTACAAAGTTTAGGTCAGAAGAGAAAAAGTGCATCCCACTAGTGTGAATACTATGATAAACCTTGTTTATTTAAATAGTTGATTTAATCTTTGTTGCTCATTTTGGAGATTCCTGGTCCGGAATTCTCCAAAAGAAAACTTTATCGATGCACAACACGCTCTTCAAGTAATGAAAATTTATATTGAAGTCATTTCTGTCGTCCTCCAGGTCCAGAAGAACCGAAAAAGATACGAGATGGAGATGAAGGAGGAGGAGAAGAAGAAGAAGCAGCCGTCGGCCTTCCAGCGCGGCCAGCGCTCCCGGCGCTCCGGCTACGCCTTCTCGCACTCCAGAGGCTACGCCGACCTCATCTCGTCGGGGCGCAGCATACGACACCGGCCGACGCGAGGCGGACCCCAGAGCAGCATCCGAGAGGTTCCTCAAGCGGAGGCGGAGAACATCTGAGGAGGGCCGCTCCGCGGGAGGTCGTGAACTTTTAGGGTCGTTCACGCTTCACGGGGAGATGAACCGACATGTTGCAAAGACTTTATCTGAGGTTGGAACCGGAGGTAAAAACTTTAGACGTCTGTGTTACTGATCCATATTTAAATGAGACATTTTTAATCTATTTTTTTAAGCACCCGCCCACCGTCTTAAATCTCCTCTGGCGCTAAAGTGGAAACTATAAGAATGTATCAATGACTGTTACATGAATTTGATGAACATACTTGATCCTTTAATTCTCCTTTTTTTTTCTTTTTTTTTTAAACAGTAAACCTGGTTGCTAGGCTGGTGGGTGGAAGTTTTCAATGTATATTAATTTAAACAATAATGCAATCTTCTTTTAAAGTGTTTATGCTGGACTTTTATCGTTAAGAATGTTCAGGGTGTGGAATGTCCATGTCGTCAGATCCTTCTGGGCTTTTTAAAAATCTGTAAAATTAAATTTAAACTGCCTGACGTTTTCTTAAAATACGACAAAGACCTGCGAGCGAGACTCGAGTATTTACCTCAGACATGTTTCCATGAGTCGAGTCGATTAAGTTTACTTTCTTTATTCGTGTAAAACTGATCCGTGTGCAGTTTGGACAAAGTACCAGCACAAGCTCGGTCGTTTAAGGCCATTTTTTTTCTTTTTAAATCTTGTGGTTGTTAATAAAAGCTGAGGTCATGTTTAGCAATTTTCAACTCTAATGACTCAAATGTATTTTCCCAAAGTTTCCTCGGGTCATATTTGGGTTCACGTCTTCTTTTGACAACATAAGCTCGACGGGAAAAGAAACGGTACAAAGGAACGGAGGTGAGATCTTTCTGAAGTCGCCTCAGGCACATTCTCCACTGAATAGTCCTCAATTACTCATCTACATCCATAGAATGAAGGGATGAAAATGCGGTTTATCGCTGATACTAACGCCTCGGGGGCGCCGAACTCAATCGCGCAACAATCTTTCCTCCATTCTTGAACACACCTTATGTTTATGTTGGCATCAAATTCCCGTTAAATTCCTTTTCCTTCAAGCCGAGGTTGACTTTTATTGGATGTCTTGGTATAATTGTTGACATTTATTACCTCCGTTTCCTTATCTTAAACTCTTTTATATGTCGCATCAAAATGACTCACCGTGGATGTTGAGTCAGGCGTTGGCGTGTGTGTTCTACCGGATCAGGTGTGCGTTAAGCTGCTTTCAAAAGACCTCGATCGGAGACGGGATCGGAAGTACATCTCGTGGCAGATGAACAAGTGTTACGATGCTGAGGGTTGACGTTGTTCTGCGCTGCAGCTTGTTGTGCAGCTGCAGCCTTCATAAATTATTACACTAAGCAGCGCATTAGTGGCTTCATTAGTTCTCAAACAAGGTGCGTTCATTTCTGTGTGCGAAGAAAAATCTCCCTTTTGAGTTTTTCGCTTGTGGCATTTTCCTTGTTTGAAGGACTGATATTGGAGAGATTTTTAGACTATAAATAAATGCTAATGGTTGATGAATCAACACATATTCAGAAATTTAACTTTTTTTCATCTGTGCAAATGAAGCTTCATGAAGCATTGTTTTCATTTTCCATCTACTCTGGTGTTCATACCTTTGGCTTCTATTCCAATGAAAGTACCAAATGAAAATGTTTTTTCAAGTCAAGAGCGTCACCTCCTGAGCTCTTAAAATAAGGATAATGCTTCACTAAAATTAATATATTGCTCACAGTCTCCCTCCTCTACTCCTGTTTTTTAAAAAGGTTTGAACCAAATAAATACTTTTTATTCACCAGTGGAACCATCCAATATTAATGATCTAAAAATTCAAGCTTCAATCATTTTCTACTCTCATGTCTAATAAGAGTATAGTTTATTAATAATCCATTCATTTTTAGAGTTAGAGACAAAAATGTTTGTTCATTTTATTGTAGCGACTGGAGCTTAGTTTTTTCATCTTTATCTTTGTCCAAAAAGACTCATAAAAACAATCAAATACCTCCGTACTGCTCGTCTGTAACGTCCATCTTGTATTGAAGCCTCGATATTAGAAATTGTTCTAAATTTTGTTTTGAGTCTGTAGTTTAAAAATTGTTTGTAGCGGTTGCTGCTTGGTTAGCGGCTAAGCTAGCTGCTAGGGCCAGCTTCATCTTCATCAAAAAGACACAACGACGTCCTTCTTTTATTGAAGCCTCAACAATAGGAATTGTCCAAAAAAAACTAAAAAAGTCTGTATTATATACTATATTATAAGCTTGTTTTTAGCGGACGCTGCTAGGTTACCTGCTAGGCTAAAATCCTACACTGATGTGAAGTACTCTAGGTAAATATCGTGAATGTATCCAGTATACTGTCGACAATGGAAGTATTCACAATAGTTACCCGAAGCACTTCCTGTTTGTGAAGCTTGTTGGTCTAGCAGCAACCTAGCATCGTCCGCTAAAAACGTCTTTAAAACAAAGACTTTCTTATGTTTCTTCGTAATAATTCCTCTTGTCGAGGCTTCAATACAAGATGGACGTTACAGACGAGCAGTATGGAGGTGTTTGGATGTTTTTAAGTGTCTTCTTGGATAAAGATGAAGACAACTGAGCTCCAGGCGCTACATTAAAATGAACAAACATTTTAACTCTAAAAAGTAATGGAAAATAATCCCAACCCTTAGCCACACGAGCCACACCAGAGGATCCTGGTTCTCATGTTGTTTCATAAAGGCAGATAACCCAATATATTTGTAACAAAAACGAGGCATAAGGAATATTTCAAAAGGAATTCTCGAGTCTAATTCTAGTATAATTTCGGAAACTTTCAGGATGATTTGGTTTCCAGTGAACCAAACAGTCGCGGTCGAGCCCAGAAGGCAGAACATGGAGACTTTTGTTAGAAGCCGTCGACGAGCGCTGGCTTGTCGAGCGCTCATCCATCTCCATGGTACCCAAATGTTCTGTCAGGAGGAAGCATTTATGAAAACAAATGAAGTCATTTGGATATATATTATCAGATCAAGAGCCCCGTGATTACACTAGTGAGTGATAAGTGGCTCGCCGTGCTGCTTGATGAGCGTCATTATTGGGAACTCGCCTCCGGGGCCCCGATAGTTCTGTAGTGGGGTGTCGGACATTATTGATTTATACGTACGACCCTGATAAATACGCAGATGACTTACATTTGCGTGGAAAACCATGAATGTTTAATGCGTTCACTCAAGTGAGACGTACATGAACCTCGTGACCTTGAAGATTTGTCGGCGAGCATGAAGCTGCTTCTCTTGACATCATCAATGTTCCGACATTTCGTGTCTTCTTCTGTAATCTGTGTATATATATATATATATATATTCAGCCGTCGTGGTCGCTACATCAACTTGTATCATTCTGAAAGTTAATGGTTTTCATTTACATTACAGTTAAAAATAAATAATATATAGTACATACATATACTGTATATATATATATATATATATATATATATATATATATATTCAGTCGTCATGGTCGCTACATCAACTTGTATCATCTTGAAAGTAAATGGTTTTCATTTACATTACAGTTAAAAAGAAATAATATATAGTACATACATATACTGTATATATATATATATATATATATTCAGTCGTCGTGGTCGCTACATCAACTTGTATCATCCTGAAAGTAAATGGTTTTCATTTACATTACAGTTAAAAAGAAAGAATATATAGTACATATATATATATATATATATATATACAAATACAGCAAGAATATATTAGTATTGATAGTAATAAGAAATCTGGTTTGAAAAAAAGTTTATTGATGTGAGAGTTCCTTAAAATGTCATTAAATAATTGATGTGTTGCAGTGCATTATGGGACATGTAGCAGAGTTGGAGTGCTTACATTTGTTGAACCTTTTTTCAAGGGAAATGTACTAAATTAAAAGTAGCCAAGAGAACACAGACCTCTGCCCTTCTGATCTCGGATGATTTCCCGATCTTTATTTTATCTCAAATAATCCAATCTCTCTTTCTTTTCTCCATTGTTTGGATATAATTGAAAGCACTGATGTGGCCGTGGATCTCTGGTTTTGAACCACAGAGACGGATCATTGAATTAAATGATACTGGGGAAAAGAAGAACGGACAATATAACGAAAAGGTCATCATTTTAATATTGACACTGATGAAATTTAGTTTAAAAAACATTTAAAAAATAAATATGTATTTGTTTGGTTCCCATTTATTTGATGAAAATGCTTAAAAAGAGATTTGTTGATCATATTTCATGTTTTAATTTTTTTTTTTAAATGTCAGTTGTAATATTTTTAAATACAATACGACCCATTTTTTCCAAGTGCTTTAAAGGCATCAATTTTGATAAATTACTCATGTTTAAATATAACCATGATGTAACTGTTGCAGTGCAATAAGAGACATGTGATTAACCTTTTATATATAACTATGAAAGCGCTCAAGAGAAAGCAGACCTCTGCCAAGATTATCTCCAATAACTTCTCTACCTTTATTATGTCTAGATTATTCAATCTTTTTCCCAGTATTTAAGTTTTTGTTGAAAGCAATGAGCCCAGCAGGGCAGCAGGTTCTGCACCACAGAGAGTGACGGACCTTGAATGAAATCAAGAACACATAGTATAGACTTTTGACTTTCTTTTGTTGTCATTGCACAGAAAACAACAGTGAAACTGGCAACGAAATTTCGTTGCTTGGCAACCGTTAAAAAACACAGCAGAGAGATGTACCCTGTATATAAAAAGTATAAATATAAATATTAATAAGTTAAATATAGTGCAATATACAGTAGTATAAGAGAATAAATAAATAACATGAATATTGCATATAATAATTAATATATGTAAAGTATAAATACAAATAAGTTAACAATAGTGCTAATAAGTTATAAATAGAATAAATATAGCATAAAGCATGTCATTTAAAGAATGACAATAATGATAAACAGTTTTTAAAAGATTATAATTTGGTGCCTATTTGATGTGAGACAATGTGGGTTTTTTTTCTTGATAAAAATGCCCAAAAAATTCAGATTTATGCAGTTTCCTTTCATTTTCCAATTGCATCAGTTTTGACACACAAGTCATTTGTAAGATATAATAATTACATTTATTTCATGGTCATTACCAACAGCCATAACCACGAGTCATATATGAGCAATTATTGAGGAAAACGTTTGAAATGTGGTGGATCCAGTCAAGACAGGGACGACTGCTGTCAGTGTTTTTCATCTTCTGCTAACACAACACGTGGGCTGAAGCATGACAATTACACAACATACTAACTAAGGAGGCAGGAGCAGGAGGGAGAGCATCAAACACTGGTGTGTGAAAACGCTCAGTTGTTGTTAGTGTGACATCAGCCGAAGAAAAGGTGTTAAATCCTGTTAGAGCAGAAGGAATGCATTTGTCACGAAGGTCAGGACACGTTGAATAACTGCTGCAGGAAGAAAGTGAAAAGAAAAGAGAAATATTTTCAGGTTATGATGTTTAGGTGAAGAAATTATAGATATAACAGTATATACAGATATTTTTACTGACGATACTGTACTGTTTTTTTTTTTTAATATATTTTTGCGCTGACGTCACACGCCGGTGAAGCAGCTGCTCACAGCAGCGTCTCTGCTGAGTGAAGATGTGGAGGACAAATCAAACATCAAGATTCAACAGCACTTACTTCATTAAACATCTAAAGGCAAATCAAGACAAAGAATATGAGAAGATCGAGGAAACAGGAAAGACGAAACAAAACGAAGCAGTTAACTTTGCTGTTCTGTAGAGACGAGAGAAACGTTCAGTCGACGCATGAAAGTCAACAACAACAAACGTTCTTGTTGGTGTTAATGTTGACTTTATCATTGGAATCAATAAATAAATTCAATAAATAGTTGTGTGTAATACTAGTTGAATAAAGACTGACAGCGCTGAGTTCCTCGTGTGTGACCTCCGCTCATTTAACCAATGAATATAAATAAAAATGACTTACTTAAGACGTTTTTATTTGTTCAGGCTTTTCCTTGATTTTCTGGAACTCCTGTTATGTTATCAGTTTTATCTTGATCTTTAAAGTATATACTTTATACTGAATATTGTTTTGATTGTTTAAGCGCTTTGTGACCCTGGTCCGGAAAAGCGCTATAAAAATAAAAATGACTTACTTACTTACAATGACGATCAATGATGACACAAAAATTAATTTAACAAGTTAAATTAGGCATAACACTATTAAATGCTTTACTAACTTTTAAATCGTGTAATATGATCAAATTATACCTTTTTATACAAAAAATAATAAATAAAATGACTTTGAATTAAAGTAAAATGTTATTTCAAAGCTTAAATATATATTTGACATCAGATTTTAAAGCTGATGTTTGGACTCATTTTGTCTTTGAAAACAGAGTTTAAAGTAAAAAAGACGTTAATACACTTAATTGTATATTGTCAATATAAGTTTACATTTTTGTTAATATTTTGAGAAGCACTTTCACGTTTGATTATAGAAAGTATTTACTCATTTCTTTGTTGTAAAAGCTAGAAAAAGTGTTGAAACAATACATGGTTGTTACTACAGTATCGCAATATATCGCAACATATCGTATCGTAACACATGTATCGTGATGCGTATCGTATCGCCAGATTCTTGCCAATACAAAGTATTAGTACATAGTACATAGTACAAGTACATAGTACTTTACAGTTCTGAGGTCTATTGTAATAAATTCCTACAGCTTATGAATACCAGCAGAGATCTGGGGTTCAGATGCTCGCAGCAAAATAGCTTTTAATCAGTTCTCTCCGACTTTTAAGGACATCATGTGATTGTTTATTATGTCTGGACGTCAGTGAACCTCCAGTTCCTCATCAGCTGTCACACTTGACTGGCGTCCACAAGGACCCAGATCGTCTCGTCTCCTGCCGAGTCCCGAGTCTCTCCCGCGTTAAAAGGCTTCGCCCGACACACGATCCTGGTCCCCGGACTTCAGAAGTCCACTCTCCAGCCAAAGCACTGTGCTAAATAAATAAATAAGGTTTAGGGTCCGTGGTCGAGGTCGCGGAGGAAACATGTTTCCAGTTAGTTCTCAGCAGGAGGAGGCGACACAGATACTTCTGCGAGGACGGAGCCAACGTTTATGTGGAACATCTGAGCCGCCGAGGACTTGTCTTCGTGTTTATGAGCACATGGACGGGCGAGTGATGGGGAGGCCTGGCAGGAGGGGGGGCATGTTGTGCTGGACAATAAAACCGAGAGGAAGTGATTACCAGAGGATGACTGACGACTCAAGGACGGATCTTATAGAGGAGGAGGAGTCTTTTCACCGTCGACATCTGGTCCTGTCTAGGATTCGTACGTTAGAAAACCTCAAATATTTGAGCTGACCTTGATGTAATGTAATATCAATAAAAATATAACATCTGCTACTCTTAGTCAAGTATCGCATATAAAGGGCAACTCATGTAAAAACTCTCCTGAGTCGCACACATGTTTCAAATGTTGAAGTTATTACTTTATAAAATTCTCCCCCCGTCTGAAATCTGAGCGAACTAGAGGTTACAAGAGCGGAGTCTA
The DNA here is from genome assembly GCF_982586985.1 of Callionymus lyra. Lineage (NCBI taxonomy): Eukaryota > Metazoa > Chordata > Actinopteri > Syngnathiformes > Callionymidae > Callionymus > Callionymus lyra. The sequence goes on from NC_141822.1 coordinate 13,138,275, forward strand.
TTATGACATAATAATGGCTTCACTCCTCCAGCCAGCCGGCTGTAATCACACCCCGCTTTTTTTATATAACGAGTCCCTTGGACGTGGAGACTTAAGGGATTGACATGTAGTATTGTCGAGTACTTGACTCTGGTGTTGCAGTATTTACAGACCACATGACTCTGGACGAAGTCGTAACTGCTTTCATTTGTTTTGAAACCAAAATATGTCCAAACAACTGGTTCAAAAGCTGCTGGAGTCAACTGTATCCTCAGTCATCACTGGGATCTCGCAGGATTTCTTTGTTCCTTTAGATGCGGAGAACTGCCATCTAGCAGCTGCAAATTTAATTGCAACGAAAAAAAACGGTCAATATTTGCAAGTAAAAAATGTAAAAACCAGGAAAACATTGATACGTGTAATACCAATGAAGTATCGTGATTAAATATTGCAATATATAGGTGTATTAATATTTTCTTCTTACCGCTCACTCCTAGCAACAACTTTTTCCCTCTTCGTTGGTCAAGCTAGTAAAACCACCAGAAGTATCTTCCACGTATACATGGTTCCCTCTGATGAATCGTGTACTTCAGTCTGAACTTGAACAGTAGGGGGCGATGTCAAGTGTGCCTCGGTCTGATTGACGGCTCTGTTATTGACACACTAAATCCCGACACCAAAGAGCTCCAACCACCATAACGCCTCGAGGCTAACCGGGGGGGGTTTCAGTGTCGTGACCTTTTTCCGCGACCTCTGCTACCTCGCACTTTCCCCCCCCCTCGCACTTTCCCACCATGAGGTTCTCAGGTGGCCCTCGAGTCCGAGTCTGAAGGTCAAAGAGTTCAACCTGGACGTCCTCGTCCAAACAAAGCGGCAGCTTTAGTGGTGACAGAGGCCGATATCGTCGGCTGAGTTTACGCTTCCACGGCGTTTAATACGCCGCTGAAGTGTGTGTGTATACGAGTGTGTATACGAGTGTGACGCCCTGGACCGACAGCCTTGTCAAATAAACATCTCGCTAAGTGTGGCTGCTCCTTACCTCATTTCCTCGCCCGAGCGAAACACTCCTGTGTCACGAGTCCCCGGGGACTTGTGGTGTCCACCATTCTTTAGTGGGAGAAACCGGCGGCCATGTTGTGTGTTTGTGTAAGCTGGCCGGGCGCTCGGGTCGACGGTGAGAATCCCGTCAGTCCTGAAATCGTATTGCTCTAAACTTTTGGTTATTTTTCCTAAAATCAATCAAACAGTTGCAGTGCATTATGGGACATGTAGAATGAGTGTTTTCCGGACATATAAAACTATAAGAGCACTCAAGAGAGCGCAGACCTCTGCCAAGCTGATCCAAGATTATTTCCCCTCACTATCCAATGTCTTTTTTTTCCCGTATCCCTTCCGTCTCTCCGCCTTTGCTCGTGTCTCATTGACAGTAGTTTGTCCAGTGATCTCCTCCCTTCAACTGTTTCCTCTTTTCTCCTCAGAGCAGGTAGTTGTAGAATTCTAGAACCCAATTGCACAACATACTGCACACGAGAGTAAGAACAACTTTCTTCTGCACCACAGAGAGTGACACATCTTCAAATCATTGGTAGATGCAGATGTTAATCCAGAATGACTCTAAAATGGAATCATCATCTTTCAATGATACTTTTAACCCTTGTGTATTCTCAGGGTCAAGGTGACCCGAAAACAAATGTGTTTGTGGTTTCCCTTGTGTGGTCTCTGGGTCAAGGTGAACGAAATGTAAATACATATGCAGTGGTGGAGGTCGTCCACCTTGACCCAGAGACAACACAAGGGATACAACAAACACATTTGTTTTCAGGCCTCCTGGTCACCTTGACCCTGAGATATCACAAGGGTTAATTGGAATCCATTCAGTTATTAAGCTAACAGACAAATGAACGCAAACAAAAAGATAAATAACTGGTGACTGACCCTCGGGCCTTTGCTTCATTTCAAGTGGAAATATATACAATGTACTATTAGTTGTTTTAATCAATATAATATTGTGTGCTATGAATTTTCAACAGTTAACATAAATAACAATTGGAAATATTTCATTTAAATAAGAAGCATGTTTTGGCAGGACGTGTACGTATCACGATACAGGGGCAACAATATGCTATATCAATATATATTTTTCAGAGTACTTCACTCTGCTGTTGCAGAATTCACAGACCTCACGACAAATACTTTACTGCTTTTGATACAAAAGTTTGCCAAAACATCAGCTTTAAAAGATGCTGGACTAGTCTGTATCCTCTTGTCCTCAGTCATCACGGAGATATCGCAGGATTTCATTGTTCCTGTTGGTAATGACTGCTGCCATCTAGCACTGTGAACATTTGCACATTTATTATCAATAAAAGTATTTTATATTAAAACAACTTTTTGAAATATGTACCATACAAGAATTATGATAAAATCAATTTGATTGAAAGTCAAATAATGGTTACCGTGCTGTTAATTATCAATACAGTATATAATATATAATCCTCCTGAGGGATCAATAAAGTTCTACCTAACCTAACCTACAGTATCTTGGAAAAAATAAATACTGCAATATATAATGGTGTGTTTTCTCACACTCATAAATATAATTCTAAGTAAAATAATGACTTTCTTGTTTTTGTTTGTTTCTTCATCCAAGGGCTTTGGCGAGTACCGCTCTGTAGAAATGTTGTCATGGACACAATCTTTAAACAAACAAGTCTCATTTGTTGTTGCAAACACTGTGCTGTCGGGAACACGGGTTTTAAAGCTCCTGCTTTGCTTTCAGCGGGGTCTAAATTTAGCGAGCAGGACTGTGGTAATGGCATGATGAATGAACTTGAAGAGGCCTAATTTTCCAAAGGGGCAGGAAATCACTGGAGAAAAGCTAAAGTGAAGAAACTGTAATTATCCTCAGGGATCAATTAGAGGCCGACACACAATGCAGGAAATGATCATCCCTCATGGTCAGGTCGTATGTTGTACTTTCCGTCGTCCACGGTAATGAAATCTTCCCACACACACACACGCACACGCGTGTACACACACTACGAACCTATGATCAACCAAGGTTGTTACTCCGGTGAACACTTTCTTTCCGAGATATCTGTTGTTGTGTGTTTTTAAATTCTTCTTTATTTGAACCAGAATAACCAACACGGGTTTGCTTTCACGACATGTTATTGAGAGCAACCCTTCAGGAAGCATTCTCCGTTAAATTGACACTAACTGTTTTAAATGGCATCACTCTCACTAGGAGAGGCAGCGATGGACGACCCGAGTGGCCGAAGATCAATGGAGGAGATTGAAACGCTCTTTTGTGCATTCAGAACCAGCTGGATCTTCTTTCCGCTGGACTGTTGGCGTGAGATCCGTCCCTTTGACTCAAATAACCTGGCGTTTCCATTTTCTTTTTCTAAATACGGCTGAAGTCACATGAACATTTAGTTATTTTATATTTATTCTCTGTTTCTTATTTTCCAGTATCTGGTGTTACTCATTGGACTCTATCCTAAGTCTTTGTACCTCTGTCCGTAAAAGGAAGTATGAGTCTGACTGCAATATTATCTTTTTGTTCTACTACAAGATAATACTTTACCAAAGTACTTTGCCAAAGAGCAAGCTTACCTCAAGCATCGAACCTGGACCTTCTGGATTTAACAGTCGCTGCTTGACTTTTATATCAAATCGAGCAGCAGAGGGCGCCATTACTTTCAGCGGCTTTTCGACTCTCAATTAAAACTCTTTAAACACTGCATAAATTATGTAGTTACCATATTTTCATATTGTTAGTAAATACTTTATATTATTTTACGATACACCTCCGAAGCCTATTTTCAAAATATTAACTTTAAAGAAAATACATTATATACAACATTGTTATTTAAAAAAAAATAAAATCTTCAAAATTCCAGGTTTATTAAGATGTATCATGTCATTATTAATATCATGTACACTATAAGTGGGAGTCATTTTAATTTCAATCCTTTTAATGGAAATGGCAGATGAGTTCACACTTTGTAACATTCTTTGTTTCTACACTCCAAAGAGAACAGAAAATAACGAAATAAAAATGTAATAAAATACAAATACAAAAAGAAAGGGAATTCAACACAAACAACACAGCCACCTGCCCACGAACCTCCCTACATGCTGGTCATAAAATACACATTTGATGATGTGAAAACCAGCATATAAAGCGTATATTTTCATTCATTTCAACAAAAAGGCTCAGCTTTTCATGGACAAGTAGAAGAATAACACTTTAAATAAAATGGAATTGAAATATTGAATAGAAGTTGGCAGCTTCACCTTGACATGTTTTTAATTGACTCAAGATCTCTTTTGTCTTTAAAAACGAACATTCTTTCGATGCAAAATGCAGTTAATAATGGAGACGTGACTGAATAAATCTGTTTGTTAAAGCTTGCAATTTTTTTAAAATACATGATAGTAAGGGTTCAAGATGTTAAATATGTCTTTCAACATTAAGTGAAAAAGATAAATTACAATCAAGGACGTGCAGTCAGAGGAGGCAGAGCCTCTTCCTTGTAATCCTTTAATATCACGGTCGTTCTCTATACTGTTTAAAATCCACGTTTGCTAATCCTTTTTAAAATGATTCATCAGTTCATTCATTTTTTTCTATATCTATTGATTGTTAAAATTGAATTCAGATTTAGATTTTCAGCCAATTGAAAGGTCTCAGATCATTAAATATGGCAGGTTAAAAATTTTGAATATATAACTCTAAATAAATTGATAATTAAAACACAATATTTCAGCAATGACTCTTATGTCAATGTCCGAGATGACAGGTTTATGAAGCTATAAATCAATATTGATCCACAATCGATGACTCTTATAGATCTGTGAACATGTTGTGAACATATCACAACAATTCAATATAGACTTGTTGAGAAATGATTAGTTAAATGATATATTTTTAAACTTCATGTCTATGTGAAGAATACTGTTGAGATATGAAATAACTAGTAGCCAATTGGATAAGTAAGTAAGTAAGTAAGTAATTTTTATTTGTATAGCGCTTTTCTAGACCAGGGTCGCAAAGCGCTTAAACAATCAAAACAATATTCAATAAAATATATATTTTAAAGATCAAGATAAAACTGATAACACAACAGGAGTTCCAGAAAATCAAGGAAAAGCCTGAGCTTCCCTTTTGGGTTTATATACTAGTCAGAGTCAGTGCCTCACCAACCATGAACCCCACTGCACGTCACTGGTTACAATACATTTTAATAAAACATTGATTTATATATTCATATATTTTTTTGACTCAACATAATCAACATAATCGTGTCTTTTAATATTGTTCAAATCTATCACCGTTTTCACATTAAATCAATGAAAGACCACAATAGTCATTAGTTAAAGTGTGTGTGTGTGTGTGTGTGTGTGTGTGTGTGTGTGTGGGGTTGCCTCAGTGTAAGGGCCAACATGTGTATCTTCTCTGTAATCTAACCCGGCCCACTTAAGATGGTGTTTAAATCTCCCAAGTAAATATGAAAATAAAGAAGGAAAACCTTCATTAGTGCGTCACTCTAGACTTGTCATTAGCAGTCGTTCCCTCCTCAACATTCCCAGCAACACCATCCTACCTGCAGTGTGTGTGTGAGTGTGTGTGTGTGTGTGTGTGTGTGTGTGTGTGTGTGTGTGTGTGTGTGGGTCCTCTCTCTCTGCCAGAGGCGGTGAACGGTGTCAGATTTAATCTGTTGCAGGGGTCGACTGGGCCCCGGAGAGGCAGGATCAACCCATAATTTCGGGTGTCTTCTGCTTGTGTGTGCGCGAGTGTGTGTGTGTGTGTGTGTGTGGGTGATTGATCGAGCAGATGGAACAGAGGGAAAGACTGGGCCGAGGGAAGGAAACAGCCTGACAAATTCAATAAAACACCTCTGACGAGCGCTCGCCTGCTTCACTTCATCTCGCAGAATAAATATGAGTTTGTCTAAATCTGCCGCCGAGCACATTACCGTTTTGTATAATTGTGTCATTTTTTTCACCCCGGGCCGCGACTCGCTGGTTAAAGCCGAGTGAATCCAATTACAGGTGCCGCCATCACTCACGCCGGTGGGTGGAGCACATGATGGGGACGATTGATTGGTTGTTTGGGAGGTGATTGCATTGATTTTCCACGCGGTGTGCTGACCAACGCTTTCTGTCATTTAGTCGCAAAGAACACGCCCGGAGATGCAGATGGTTATTTCAGGCCGGGGGGTGTTATGAGCGAGGACGCCCAATTGATCCTGAAAGCTCAAATCCGATAAAGAAATGGACGAGGAGCCTCTTGATTTAACATCAGGGCTAGTTTTTTTTTTTTTTTTTACAACTTGGAGATTTCCTGAGAAAATGTAACGGCTGCACTCGAGCCAAACTGCTACGTAATGAGATAAATTTGATAACTTACAGCTGCATATTTTAAGGCGGTACTTGAGATTGGGGCGAATAGTACTTAATCATGATTACGGTTTCTGGTACAAGATGTCAACGAGCAGTTTGAAGATGATGGATTGTTTGGTCTCGATGAAGTCTAAATAAGTCTTGAAACATCAACCGTGTTTACACGACAGCTTCACCAGATGATTACCTCGGCCCGACATAGATTTATAGACTTTTCTTAAAGGGAAAGTTCACCCAAAACTCATTTTCTACTCACACTCATGTCAACTAAGGGTTGGGATTATTTTCAGACTAATCTGTTCTTTTTTAGAGTTATAAACAAAACTGTTTGTTCATTTTTATGTACATGTGACACTTAAAAACATCCACATACCTCCATACTGCTCTTCTATTGATGCCTTATTTAAGTTTTTCCAGAACAATTCCTCTTGTCGAGGCTTAATGAAGATCTGTAAATGTCTAGGTTTGTACTTTAACTACCTTTAAAGAATCCAGTTTTCTTTCTTAAGTCTCCTTGTCATGTTAAAAAAAAGTGATTAATCGTTATAAAGCCCCCATCCGTAGCTTTTTTAAAACGTTTTTGGCTACTAAACTAGTGGTGAGATAGTGTAACTGCAATATGGTTAATTCCCAATTAAGCCGTTACCAATTTTATGCTTGTCCATTTGTTCATAAAAACGAGATAAAGCATAGGTTTTTATTTAGATTGTTCTATGGTAACTTGAGAAGCATGAAGTAGTTTGGTGGTCATATGACACTCAAAGACTCTCTTTGTATAGTTAAGAAGTGAAATGAATGATTAAACTATAGCCTGGGTCGAACTACATGAGCCATGAAAGTTCAAAATTACAGCAATAATTAAAGAAAACATTGAAAAATACATATATATATATATAATAATGTGAAAATGTTACGTATTTTTGCTTTAAAGAAACAGCAATGACTAATAGTAAGCATTAGCTGTGTTGCTAACTAGCATTAGCTCACAGGTCATTCAATCCTATTAGCAAACAAACAAAACATTTGATGAAAACTTTATTCCTAGAATGATTCTTCTTATCCTGAAAAGTAATGACAAATGCAGACGTGACAAGAACACAGCTACACAACAGACAGAAGGAAAACAAGTGGTGGAATACCCAGGACCCCTCGCTGCGAGTCGGGGTGAAGGGTCAGGAATAAGTGTCGGGGTTAAGAGAGCAGAGGCGTGGAGTTGAGAGGTCACGACTCTCATCAACGGACACATGCTTCAGAGTCTGGACTCTTCATGTGGACTTTATGTTCGTCGTGTTCAGATTCATGAGTTTTACAAATAAATGTGACATATTTGTTTAAAAATAAACACTGTGTCTTTGCATCGGATTCCTTTAGTGATGAACGTAATCAGTTTTCTGTTGTTCTGAACATTTCTTTTTATTTCATTGAAACTGTTTTCTTCTTCAGTTATTAATAAAAATAAAAATAAAAATAAATGTTCAATCGTTTTTGTTCATTAAAAAAAGTTGTTTTTTTTGTTTTTCCATCACAAAAAAACACAACAAAGAAAACAACCAAAAAAATATTTTTAATCATCTTTGTTTATCGAGAATGATTTTGTAGATATTTAATCACAAAAAACAAGGAAGAAAACAATCAAAAAATAATATTTTCAATGGTTTTTGTCAACTTAAGACGTTTTTTGAGACATTCCGTCACCCAAAAAAAACAAGCAAAAAAAAAAAAAAAAAAATGTTCAATCTGTTTTTTTTTTTGTTTTTCAATCAAACAAAGAAACAAGAAAGAAAACAACCAAAACAATGTCAAATTGTTTTTGTTTCTAAAATTTTTTTTTTTGTTATTCAATCACAAAAACAAGAAAAAAAAACAAGAAAAAATATATTTTTTTATTAATTTAAAATATTTTTTGATTGAAGAAACATTGAATCCGTTGTAACCTAATTTAAAACCATATTTTAATTGAATAAAACACAAACAAAAAAAAGACCTTCATATGGCGCTCCACAATTTGGTGCCCGGGGTCAAAATACTGCTCGGCCAAATAACCTCATTGGTAACAATATTGACATTATCCAAATGTCTGGTTTAAAAATGTTTTAAAAGATTCTAATTAAAGACCTGCTCTAGTAGAAGAACTCACATTTCACATTTAACTCTTCACTGGCTGCCAGTTTCTTTCAGGATCAACTTTAAAATTCTGGTTCTTACTTTCATATCTATTCATGGTCAGACCTTCCATCAGTGATCTGATCCAGCCTTACACCCCAGCTATGGTAGACATTCATAACATATTTTCCTTATCTTACCTTAAACTAGTCAAAGGTTATATAATCAACAACTAATCTACGTTGATACAACCATCCTACCAGATGAAATGACCTTGACAGGCTGGAGTTCGACACCAGTGCTCCAGTAGAAAACCTTTTTCCCCGGGACAGAAATTGGAGTCAAATATATATTTTCAGCAAGATTGACGAGTCAGCGTTTTTTTTGGGCTGCAGGAAGTGGTGGTCGGGCTAAT